>NW_027462272.1:0-42862 GCF_050947455.1 Rhinoderma darwinii
GGCGAGTTATTGACAAGTAAATCCTAGACGCTCGATCTTGGTTATTTTCGCTTTCGCGGCTGGCAGTAAAAGAACCATGTTTCTGTGAATAACTCCTGAACCGTAAGTCCTAGACGCTCGCTCTTGGCTGCATTCGATTCAGCTCGTGGCAGCCAGTCTAAAAAACACTATCTTGGACTTCTCTGCATGTTTCCCAGGCGAGCAATTGGCAGCATGTTCAGAACCATGTTTCTGTGAATAACTCCTGAACCGTAAGTCCTAGACGCTCGCTCTTGGCTGCATTCGATTCAGCTCGTGGCAGCCAGTCTAAAAAACACTATCTTGGACTTCTCTGCATGTTCCTAAGGCAAATGTTTCTAAAGCTAATTCTTGAACCGTAAGTCCTAGACGCTCGATCTTGGCGGCATTCGTCTCAGCGCCAGGCAATTAGTATAGGAGCACTGTGTTTGACTTCTCTGGATGTTTCCCAGGCGAGCAATTGTCAGCATGTTCAGAACCATGTTTCTGTGAATAACTCCTGAACCGTAAGTCCTAGACGCTCGCTCTTGGCTGCATTCGATTCAGCTCGTGGCAGCCAGTCTAAAAAACACTATCTTGGACTTCTCTGCATGTTTCCCAGGCGAGCAATTGGCAGCATGTTCAGAACCATGTTTCTGTGAATAACTCCTGAACCGTAAGTCCTAGACGCTCGCTCTTGGCTGCATTCGATTCAGCTCGTGGCAGCCAGTCTAAAAAACACTATCTTGGACTTCTCTGCATGTTTCCCAGGCGAGCAATTGGCAGCATGTTCAGAACCATGTTTCTGTGAATAACTCCTGAACCGTAAGTCCTAGACGCTCGCTCTTGGCTGCATTCGATTCAGCTCGTGGCAGCCAGTCTAAAAAACACTATCTTGGACTTCTCTGCATGTTTCCCAGGCGAGCAATTGGCAGCATGTTCAGAACCATGTTTCTGTGAATAACTCCTGAACCGTAAGTCCTAGACGCTCGCTCTTGGCTGCATTCGATTCAGCTCGTGGCAGCCAGTCTAAAAAACACTATCTTGGACTTCTCTGCATGTTCCTAAGGCAAATGTTTCTAAAGCTAATTCTTGAACCGTAAGTCCTAGACGCTCGATCTTGGCGGCATTCGTCTCAGCGCCAGGCAATTAGTATAGGAGCACTGTGTTTGACTTCTCTGGATGTTTCCCAGGCGAGTTATTGACAAGTAAATCCTAGACGCTCGATCTTGGTTATTTTCGCTTTCGCGGCTGGCAGTAAAAGAACCATGTTTCTGTGAATAACTCCTGAACCGTAAGTCCTAGACGCTCGCTTTTGGCTGCATTCGATTCAGCTCGTGGCAGCCAGTCTAAAAAACACTATCTTGGACTTCTCTGCATGTTTCCCAGGCGAGCAATTGGCAGCATGTTCAGAACCATGTTTCTGTGAATAACTCCTGAACCGTAAGTCCTAGACGCTCGCTCTTGGCTGCATTCGATTCAGCTCGTGGCAGCCAGTCTAAAAAACACTATCTTGGACTTCTCTGCATGTTCCTAAGGCAAATGTTTCTAAAGCTAATTCTTGAACCGTAAGTCCTAGACGCTCGATCTTGGCGGCATTCGTCTCAGCGCCAGGCAATTAGTATAGGAGCACTGTGTTTGACTTCTCTGGATGTTTCCCAGGCGAGTTATTGACAAGTAAATCCTAGACGCTCGATCTTGGTTATTTTCGCTTTCGCGGCTGGCAGTAAAAGAACCATGTTTCTGTGAATAACTCCTGAACCGTAAGTCCTAGACGCTCGCTCTTGGCTGCATTCGATTCAGCTCGTGGCAGCCAGTCTAAAAAACACTATCTTGGACTTCTCTGCTTGTTTCCCAGGCGAGCAATTGGCAGCATGTTCAGAACCATGTTTCTGTGAATAACTCCTGAACCGTAAGTCCTAGACGCTCGCTCTTGGCTGCATTCGATTCAGCTCGTGGCAGCCAGTCTAAAAAACACTATCTTGGACTTCTCTGCATGTTTCCCAGGCGAGCAATTGGCAGCATGTTCAGAACCATGTTTCTGTGAATAACTCCTGAACCGTAAGTCCTAGACGCTCGCTCTTGGCTGCATTCGATTCAGCTCGTGGCAGCCAGTCTAAAAAACACTATCTTGGACTTCTCTGCATGTTTCCCAGGCGAGCAATTGGCAGCATGTTCAGAACCATGTTTCTGTGAATAACTCCTGAACCGTAAGTCACAGACGCTCGCTCTTGGCTGCATTCGATTCAGCTCGTGGCAGCCAGTCTAAAAAACACTATCTTGGACTTCTCTGCATGTTTCCCAGGCGAGCAATTGGCAGCATGTTCAGAACCATGTTTCTGTGAATAACTCCTGAACCGTAAGTCCTAGACGCTCGCTCTTGGCTGCATTCGATTCAGCTCGTGGCAGCCAGTCTAAAAAACACTATCTTGGACTTCTCTGCATGTTTCCCAGGCGAGCAATTGGCAGCATGTTCAGAACCATGTTTCTGTGAATAACTCCTGAACCGTAAGTCCTAGACGCTCGCTCTTGGCTGCATTCGATTCAGCTCGTGGCAGCCAGTCTAAAAAACACTATCTTGGACTTCTCTGCATGTTTCCCAGGCGAGCAATTGGCAGCATGTTCAGAACCATGTTTCTGTGAATAACTCCTGAACCGTAAGTCCTAGACGCTCGCTCTTGGCTGCATTCGATTCAGCTCGTGGCAGCCAGTCTAAAAAACACTATCTTGGACTTCTCTGCATGTTTCCCAGGCGAGCAATTGGCAGCATGTTCAGAACCATGTTTCTGTGAATAACTCCTGAACCGTAAGTCCTAGACGCTCGCTCTTGGCTGCATTCGATTCAGCTCGTGGCAGCCAGTCTAAAAAACACTATCTTGGACTTCTCTGCATGTTCCTAAGGCAAATGTTTCTAAAGCTAATTCTTGAACCGTAAGTCCTAGACGCTCGATCTTGGCGGCATTCGTCTCAGCGCCACGCAATTAGTATAGGAGCACTGTGTTTGACTTCTCTGGATGTTTCCCAGGCGAGTTATTGACAAGTAAATCCTAGACGCTCGATCTTGGTTATTTTCGCTTTCGCGGCTGGCAGTAAAAGAACCATGTTTCTGTGAATAACTCCTGAACCGTAAGTCCTAGACGCTCGCTCTTGGCTGCATTCGATTCAGCTCGTGGCAGCCAGTCTAAAAAACACTATCTTGGACTTCTCTGCTTGTTTCCCAGGCGAGCAATTGGCAGCATTTTCAGAACCATGTTTCTGTGAATAACTCCTGAACCGTAAGTCCTAGACGCTCGCTCTTGGCTGCATTCGATTCAGCTCGTGGCAGTCAGTCTAAAAAACACTATCTTGGACTTCTCTGCATGTTTCCCAGGCGAGCAATTGTCAGCATGTTCAGAACCATGTTTCTGTGAATAACTCCTGAACCGTAAGTCCTAGACGCTCGCTCTTGGCTGCATTCGATTCAGCTCGTGGCAGCCAGTCTAAAAAACACTATCTTGGACTTCTCTGCATGTTTCCCAGGCGAGCAATTGGCAGCATGTTCAGAACCATGTTTCTGTGAATAACTCCTGAACCGTAAGTCCTAGACGCTCGCTCTTGGCTGCATTCGATTCAGCTCGTGGCAGCCAGTCTAAAAAACACTATCTTGGACTTCTCTGCATGTTTCCCAGGCGAGCAATTGGCAGCATGTTCAGAACCATGTTTCTGTGAATAACTCCTGAACCGTAAGTCCTAGACGCTCGCTCTTGGCTGCATTCGATTCAGCTCGTGGCAGCCAGTCTAAAAAACACTATCTTGGACTTCTCTGCATGTTTCCCAGGCGAGCAATTGGCAGCATGTTCAGAACCATGTTTCTGTGAATAACTCCTGAACCGTAAGTCCTAGACGCTCGCTCTTGGCTGCATTCGATTCAGCTCGTGGCAGCCAGTCTAAAAAACACTATCTTGGACTTCTCTGCATGTTCCTAAGGCAAATGTTTCTAAAGCTAATTCTTGAACCGTAAGTCCTAGACGCTCGATCTTGGCGGCATTCGTCTCAGCGCCAGGCAATTAGTATAGGAGCACTGTGTTTGACTTCTCTGGATGTTTCCCAGGCGAGTTATTGACAAGTAAATCCTAGACGCTCGATCTTGGTTATTTTCGCTTTCGCGGCTGGCAGTAAAAGAACCATGTTTCTGTGAATAACTCCTGAACCGTAAGTCCTAGACGCTCGCTCTTGGCTGCATTCGATTCAGCTCGTGGCAGCCAGTCTAAAAAACACTATCTTGGACTTCTCTGCATGTTTCCCAGGCGAGCAATTGGCAGCATGTTCAGAACCATGTTTCTGTGAATAACTCCTGAACCGTAAGTCCTAGACGCTCGCTCTTGGCTGCATTCGATTCAGCTCGTGGCAGCCAGTCTAAAAAACACTATCTTGGACTTCTCTGCATGTTCCTAAGGCAAATGTTTCTAAAGCTAATTCTTGAACCGTAAGTCCTAGACGCTCGATCTTGGCGGCATTCGTCTCAGCGCCAGGCAATTAGTATAGGAGCACTGTGTTTGACTTCTCTGGATGTTTCCCAGGCGAGCAATTGTCAGCATGTTCAGAACCATGTTTCTGTGAATAACTCCTGAACCGTAAGTCCTAGACGCTCGCTCTTGGCTGCATTCGATTCAGCTCGTGGCAGCCAGTCTAAAAAACACTATCTTGGACTTCTCTGCATGTTTCCCAGGCGAGCAATTGGCAGCATGTTCAGAACCATGTTTCTGTGAATAACTCCTGAACCGTAAGTCCTAGACGCTCGCTCTTGGCTGCATTCGATTCAGCTCGTGGCAGCCAGTCTAAAAAACACTATCTTGGACTTCTCTGCATGTTTCCCAGGCGAGCAATTGGCAGCATGTTCAGAACCATGTTTCTGTGAATAACTCCTGAACCGTAAGTCCTAGACGCTCGCTCTTGGCTGCATTCGATTCAGCTCGTGGCAGCCAGTCTAAAAAACACTATCTTGGACTTCTCTGCATGTTCCTAAGGCAAATGTTTCTAAAGCTAATTCTTGAACCGTAAGTCCTAGACGCTCGATCTTGGCGGCATTCGTCTCAGCGCCAGGCAATTAGTATAGGAGCACTGTGTTTGACTTCTCTGGATGTTTCCCAGGCGAGTTATTGACAAGTAAATCCTAGACGCTCGATCTTGGTTATTTTCGCTTTCGCGGCTGGCAGTAAAAGAACCATGTTTCTGTGAATAACTCCTGAACCGTAAGTCCTAGACGCTCGCTCTTGGCTGCATTCGATTCAGCTCGTGGCAGCCAGTCTAAAAAACACTATCTTGGACTTCTCTGCATGTTTCCCAGGCGAGCAATTGGCAGCATGTTCAGAACCATGTTTCTGTGAATAACTCCTGAACCGTAAGTCCTAGACGCTCGCTCTTGGCTGCATTCGATTCAGCTCGTGGCAGCCAGTCTAAAAAACACTATCTTGGACTTCTCTGCATGTTCCTAAGGCAAATGTTTCTAAAGCTAATTCTTGAACCGTAAGTCCTAGACGCTCGATCTTGGCGGCATTCGTCTCAGCGCCAGGCAATTAGTATAGGAGCACTGTGTTTGACTTCTCTGGATGTTTCCCAGGCGAGTTATTGACAAGTAAATCCTAGACGCTCGATCTTGGTTATTTTCGCTTTCGCGGCTGGCAGTAAAAGAACCATGTTTCTGTGAATAACTCCTGAACCGTAAGTCCTAGACGCTCGCTCTTGGCTGCATTCGATTCAGCTCGTGGCAGCCAGTCTAAAAAACACTATCTTGGACTTCTCTGCATGTTTCCCAGGCGAGCAATTGGCAGCATGTTCAGAACCATGTTTCTGTGAATAACTCCTGAACCGTAAGTCCTAGACGCTCGCTCTTGGCTGCATTCGATTCAGCTCGTGGCAGCCAGTCTAAAAAACACTATCTTGGACTTCTCTGCATGTTCCTAAGGCAAATGTTTCTAAAGCTAATTCTTGAACCGTAAGTCCTAGACGCTCGATCTTGGCGGCATTCGTCTCAGCGCCAGGCAATTAGTATAGGAGCACTGTGTTTGACTTCTCTGGATGTTTCCCAGGCGAGCAATTGTCAGCATGTTCAGAACCATGTTTCTGTGAATAACTCCTGAACCGTAAGTCCTAGACGCTCGCTCTTGGCTGCATTCGATTCAGCTCGTGGCAGCCAGTCTAAAAAACACTATCTTGGACTTCTCTGCATGTTTCCCAGGCGAGCAATTGGCAGCATGTTCAGAACCATGTTTCTGTGAATAACTCCTGAACCGTAAGTCCTAGACGCTCGCTCTTGGCTGCATTCGATTCAGCTCGTGGCAGCCAGTCTAAAAAACACTATCTTGGACTTCTCTGCATGTTCCTAAGGCAAATGTTTCTAAAGCTAATTCTTGAACCGTAAGTCCTAGACGCTCGATCTTGGCGGCATTCGTCTCAGCGCCAGGCAATTAGTATAGGAGCACTGTGTTTGACTTCTCTGGATGTTTCCCAGGCGAGTTATTGACAAGTAAATCCTAGACGCTCGATCTTGGTTATTTTCGCTTTCGCGGCTGGCAGTAAAAGAACCATGTTTCTGTGAATAACTCCTGAACCGTAAGTCCTAGACGCTCGCTCTTGGCTGCATTCGATTCAGCTCGTGGCAGCCAGTCTAAAAAACACTATCTTGGACTTCTCTGCATGTTTCCCAGGCGAGCAATTGGCAGCATGTTCAGAACCATGTTTCTGTGAATAACTCCTGAACCGTAAGTCCTAGACGCTCGCTCTTGGCTGCATTCGATTCAGCTCGTGGCAGCCAGTCTAAAAAACACTATCTTGGACTTCTCTGCATGTTCCTAAGGCAAATGTTTCTAAAGCTAATTCTTGAACCGTAAGTCCTAGACGCTCGATCTTGGCGGCATTCGTCTCAGCGCCAGGCAATTAGTATAGGAGCACTGTGTTTGACTTCTCTGGATGTTTCCCAGGCGAGTTATTGACAAGTAAATCCTAGACGCTCGATCTTGGTTATTTTCGCTTTCGCGGCTGGCAGTAAAAGAACCATGTTTCTGTGAATAACTCCTGAACCGTAAGTCCTAGACGCTCGCTCTTGGCTGCATTCGATTCAGCTCGTGGCAGCCAGTCTAAAAAACACTATCTTGGACTTCTCTGCTTGTTTCCCAGGCGAGCAATTGGCAGCATGTTCAGAACCATGTTTCTGTGAATAACTCCTGAACCGTAAGTCCTAGACGCTCGCTCTTGGCTGCATTCGATTCAGCTCGTGGCAGCCAGTCTAAAAAACACTATCTTGGACTTCTCTGCATGTTTCCCAGGCGAGCAATTGGCAGCATGTTCAGAACCATGTTTCTGTGAATAACTCCTGAACCGTAAGTCCTAGACGCTCGCTCTTGGCTGCATTCGATTCAGCTCGTGGCAGCCAGTCTAAAAAACACTATCTTGGACTTCTCTGCATGTTTCCCAGGCGAGCAATTGGCAGCATGTTCAGAACCATGTTTCTGTGAATAACTCCTGAACCGTAAGTCCTAGACGCTCGCTCTTGGCTGCATTCGATTCAGCTCGTGGCAGCCAGTCTAAAAAACACTATCTTGGACTTCTCTGCATGTTCCTAAGGCAAATGTTTCTAAAGCTAATTCTTGAACCGTAAGTCCTAGACGCTCGATCTTGGCGGCATTCGTCTCAGCGCCACGCAATTAGTATAGGAGCACTGTGTTTGACTTCTCTGGATGTTTCCCAGGCGAGTTATTGACAAGTAAATCCTAGACGCTCGATCTTGGTTATTTTCGCTTTCGCGGCTGGCAGTAAAAGAACCATGTTTCTGTGAATAACTCCTGAACCGTAAGTCCTAGACGCTCGCTCTTGGCTGCATTCGATTCAGCTCGTGGCAGCCAGTCTAAAAAACACTATCTTGGACTTCTCTGCTTGTTTCCCAGGCGAGCAATTGGCAGCATTTTCAGAACCATGTTTCTGTGAATAACTCCTGAACCGTAAGTCCTAGACGCTCGCTCTTGGCTGCATTCGATTCAGCTCGTGGCAGCCAGTCTAAAAAACACTATCTTGGACTTCTCTGCTTGTTTCCCAGGCGAGCAATTGGCAGCATGTTCAGAACCATGTTTCTGTGAATAACTCCTGAACCGTAAGTCCTAGACGCTCGCTCTTGGCTGCATTCGATTCAGCTCGTGGCAGCCAGTCTAAAAAACACTATCTTGGACTTCTCTGCATGTTTCCCAGGCGAGCAATTGGCAGCATGTTCAGAACCATGTTTCTGTGAATAACTCCTGAACCGTAAGTCCTAGACGCTCGCTCTTGGCTGCATTCGATTCAGCTCGTGGCAGCCAGTCTAAAAAACACTATCTTGGACTTCTCTGCATGTTTCCCAGGCGAGCAATTGGCAGCATGTTCAGAACCATGTTTCTGTGAATAACTCCTGAACCGTAAGTCCTAGACGCTCGCTCTTGGCTGCATTCGATTCAGCTCGTGGCAGCCAGTCTAAAAAACACTATCTTGGACTTCTCTGCATGTTCCTAAGGCAAATGTTTCTAAAGCTAATTCTTGAACCGTAAGTCCTAGACGCTCGATCTTGGCGGCATTCGTCTCAGCGCCACGCAATTAGTATAGGAGCACTGTGTTTGACTTCTCTGGATGTTTCCCAGGCGAGTTATTGACAAGTAAATCCTAGACGCTCGATCTTGGTTATTTTCGCTTTCGCGGCTGGCAGTAAAAGAACCATGTTTCTGTGAATAACTCCTGAACCGTAAGTCCTAGACGCTCGCTCTTGGCTGCATTCGATTCAGCTCGTGGCAGCCAGTCTAAAAAACACTATCTTGGACTTCTCTGCTTGTTTCCCAGGCGAGCAATTGGCAGCATTTTCAGAACCATGTTTCTGTGAATAACTCCTGAACCGTAAGTCCTAGACGCTCGCTCTTGGCTGCATTCGATTCAGCTCGTGGCAGCCAGTCTAAAAAACACTATCTTGGACTTCTCTGCATGTTTCCCAGGCGAGCAATTGTCAGCATGTTCAGAACCATGTTTCTGTGAATAACTCCTGAACCGTAAGTCCTAGACGCTCGCTCTTGGCTGCATTCGATTCAGCTCGTGGCAGCCAGTCTAAAAAACACTATCTTGGACTTCTCTGCATGTTTCCCAGGCGAGCAATTGGCAGCATGTTCAGAACCATGTTTCTGTGAATAACTCCTGAACCGTAAGTCCTAGACGCTCGCTCTTGGCTGCATTCGATTCAGCTCGTGGCAGCCAGTCTAAAAAACACTATCTTGGACTTCTCTGCATGTTTCCCAGGCGAGCAATTGGCAGCATGTTCAGAACCATGTTTCTGTGAATAACTCCTGAACCGTAAGTCCTAGACGCTCGCTCTTGGCTGCATTCGATTCAGCTCGTGGCAGCCAGTCTAAAAAACACTATCTTGGACTTCTCTGCATGTTTCCCAGGCGAGCAATTGGCAGCATGTTCAGAACCATGTTTCTGTGAATAACTCCTGAACCGTAATTCCTAGACGCTCGCTCTTGGCTGCATTCGATTCAGCTCGTGGCAGCCAGTCTAAAAAACACTATCTTGGACTTCTCTGCATGTTCCTAAGGCAAATGTTTCTAAAGCTAATTCTTGAACCGTAAGTCCTAGACGCTCGATCTTGGCGGCATTCGTCTCAGCGCCAGGCAATTAGTATAGGAGCACTGTGTTTGACTTCTCTGGATGTTTCCCAGGCGAGTTATTGACAAGTAAATCCTAGACGCTCGATCTTGGTTATTTTCGCTTTCGCGGCTGGCAGTAAAAGAACCATGTTTCTGTGAATAACTCCTGAACCGTAAGTCCTAGACGCTCGCTCTTGGCTGCATTCGATTCAGCTCGTGGCAGCCAGTCTAAAAAACACTATCTTGGACTTCTCTGCATGTTTCCCAGGCGAGCAATTGGCAGCATGTTCAGAACCATGTTTCTGTGAATAACTCCTGAACCGTAAGTCCTAGACGCTCGCTCTTGGCTGCATTCGATTCAGCTCGTGGCAGCCAGTCTAAAAAACACTATCTTGGACTTCTCTGCATGTTCCTAAGGCAAATGTTTCTAAAGCTAATTCTTGAACCGTAAGTCCTAGACGCTCGATCTTGGCGGCATTCGTCTCAGCGCCAGGCAATTAGTATAGGAGCACTGTGTTTGACTTCTCTGGATGTTTCCCAGGCGAGCAATTGTCAGCATGTTCAGAACCATGTTTCTGTGAATAACTCCTGAACCGTAAGTCCTAGACGCTCGCTCTTGGCTGCATTCGATTCAGCTCGTGGCAGCCAGTCTAAAAAACACTATCTTGGGACTTCTCTGCATGTTTCCCAGGCGAGCAATTGGCAGCATGTTCAGAACCATGTTTCTGTGAATAACTCCTGAACCGTAAGTCCTAGACGCTCGCTCTTGGCTGCATTCGATTCAGCTCGTGGCAGCCAGTCTAAAAAACACTATCTTGGACTTCTCTGCATGTTCCTAAGGCAAATGTTTCTAAAGCTAATTCTTGAACCGTAAGTCCTAGACGCTCGATCTTGGCGGCATTCGTCTCAGCGCCAGGCAATTAGTATAGGAGCACTGTGTTTGACTTCTCTGGATGTTTCCCAGGCGAGCAATTGTCAGCATGTTCAGAACCATGTTTCTGTGAATAACTCCTGAACCGTAAGTCCTAGACGCTCGCTCTTGGCTGCATTCGATTCAGCTCGTGGCAGCCAGTCTAAAAAACACTATCTTGGACTTCTCTGCATGTTTCCCAGGCGAGCAATTGGCAGCATGTTCAGAACCATGTTTCTGTGAATAACTCCTGAACCGTAAGTCCTAGACGCTCGCTCTTGGCTGCATTCGATTCAGCTCGTGGCAGCCAGTCTAAAAAACACTATCTTGGACTTCTCTGCATGTTTCCCAGGCGAGCAATTGGCAGCATGTTCAGAACCATGTTTCTGTGAATAACTCCTGAACCGTAAGTCCTAGACGCTCGCTCTTGGCTGCATTCGATTCAGCTCGTGGCAGCCAGTCTAAAAAACACTATCTTGGACTTCTCTGCATGTTTCCCAGGCGAGCAATTGGCAGCATGTTCAGAACCATGTTTCTGTGAATAACTCCTGAACCGTAAGTCCTAGACGCTCGCTCTTGGCTGCATTCGATTCAGCTCGTGGCAGCCAGTCTAAAAAACACTATCTTGGACTTCTCTGCATGTTCCTAAGGCAAATGTTTCTAAAGCTAATTCTTGAACCGTAAGTCCTAGACGCTCGATCTTGGCGGCATTCGTCTCAGCGCCAGGCAATTAGTATAGGAGCACTGTGTTTGACTTCTCTGGATGTTTCCCAGGCGAGTTATTGACAAGTAAATCCTAGACGCTCGATCTTGGTTATTTTCGCTTTCGCGGCTGGCAGTAAAAGAACCATGTTTCTGTGAATAACTCCTGAACCGTAAGTCCTAGACGCTCGCTCTTGGCTGCATTCGATTCAGCTCGTGGCAGCCAGTCTAAAAAACACTATCTTGGACTTCTCTGCATGTTTCCCAGGCGAGCAATTGGCAGCATGTTCAGAACCATGTTTCTGTGAATAACTCCTGAACCGTAAGTCCTAGACGCTCGCTCTTGGCTGCATTCGATTCAGCTCGTGGCAGCCAGTCTAAAAAACACTATCTTGGACTTCTCTGCATGTTCCTAAGGCAAATGTTTCTAAAGCTAATACTTGAACCGTAAGTCCTAGACGCTCGATCTTGGCGGCATTCGTCTCAGCGCCAGGCAATTAGTATAGGAGCACTGTGTTTGACTTCTCTGGATGTTTCCCAGGCGAGTTATTGACAAGTAAATCCTAGACGCTCGATCTTGGTTATTTTCGCTTTCGCGGCTGGCAGTAAAAGAACCATGTTTCTGTGAATAACTCCTGAACCGTAAGTCCTAGACGCTCGCTCTTGGCTGCATTCGATTCAGCTCGTGGCAGCCAGTCTAAAAAACACTATCTTGGACTTCTCTGCTTGTTTCCCAGGCGAGCAATTGGCAGCATGTTCAGAACCATGTTTCTGTGAATAACTCCTGAACCGTAAGTCCTAGACGCTCGCTCTTGGCTGCATTCGATTCAGCTCGTGGCAGCCAGTCTAAAAAACACTATCTTGGACTTCTCTGCATGTTTCCCAGGCGAGCAATTGGCAGCATGTTCAGAACCATGTTTCTGTGAATAACTCCTGAACCGTAAGTCCTAGACGCTCGCTCTTGGCTGCATTCGATTCAGCTCGTGGCAGCCAGTCTAAAAAACACTATCTTGGACTTCTCTGCATGTTTCCCAGGCGAGCAATTGGCAGCATGTTCAGAACCATGTTTCTGTGAATAACTCCTGAACCGTAAGTCACAGACGCTCGCTCTTGGCTGCATTCGATTCAGCTCGTGGCAGCCAGTCTAAAAAACACTATCTTGGACTTCTCTGCATGTTTCCCAGGCGAGCAATTGGCAGCATGTTCAGAACCATGTTTCTGTGAATAACTCCTGAACCGTAAGTCCTAGACGCTCGCTCTTGGCTGCATTCGATTCAGCTCGTGGCAGCCAGTCTAAAAAACACTATCTTGGACTTCTCTGCATGTTTCCCAGGCGAACAATTGGCAGCATGTTCAGAACCATGTTTCTGTGAATAACTCCTGAACCGTAAGTCCTAGACGCTCGCTCTTGGCTGCATTCGATTCAGCTCGTGGCAGCCAGTCTAAAAAACACTATCTTGGACTTCTCTGCATGTTTCCCAGGCGAGCAATTGGCAGCATGTTCAGAACCATGTTTCTGTGAATAACTCCTGAACCGTAAGTCCTAGACGCTCGCTCTTGGCTGCATTCGATTCAGCTCGTGGCAGCCAGTCTAAAAAACACTATCTTGGACTTCTCTGCATGTTCCTAAGGCAAATGTTTCTAAAGCTAATTCTTGAACCGTAAGTCCTAGACGCTCGATCTTGGCGGCATTCGTCTCAGCGCCAGGCAATTAGTATAGGAGCACTGTGTTTGACTTCTCTGGATGTTTCCCAGGCGAGTTATTGACAAGTAAATCCTAGACGCTCGATCTTGGTTATTTTCGCTTTCGCGGCTGGCAGTAAAAGAACCATGTTTCTGTGAATAACTCCTGAACCGTAAGTCCTAGACGCTCGCTCTTGGCTGCATTCGATTCAGCTCGTGGCAGCCAGTCTAAAAAACACTATCTTGGACTTCTCTGCTTGTTTCCCAGGCGAGCAATTGGCAGCATGTTCAGAACCATGTTTCTGTGAATAACTCCTGAACCGTAAGTCCTAGACGCTCGCTCTTGGCTGCATTCGATTCAGCTCGTGGCAGCCAGTCTAAAAAACACTATCTTGGACTTCTCTGCATGTTTCCCAGGCGAGCAATTGGCAGCATGTTCAGAACCATGTTTCTGTGAATAACTCCTGAACCGTAAGTCCTAGACGCTCGCTCTTGGCTGCATTCGATTCAGCTCGTGGCAGCCAGTCTAAAAAACACTATCTTGGACTTCTCTGCATGTTTCCCAGGCGAGCAATTGGCAGCATGTTCAGAACCATGTTTCTGTGAATAACTCCTGAACCGTAAGTCACAGACGCTCGCTCTTGGCTGCATTCGATTCAGCTCGTGGCAGCCAGTCTAAAAAACACTATCTTGGACTTCTCTGCATGTTTCCCAGGCGAGCGTCTAGGACTTACGGTTCAGGAGTTATTCACAGAAACATGTTCTGAACATGCTGCCAATCCTGCTCGCCTGGGAAACATGCAGAGAAGTCCAAGATAGTGTTTTTTAGACTGGCTGCCACGAGCTGAATCGAATGCAGCCAAGAGCGAGCGTCTGTGACTTACGGTTCAGGAGTTATTCACAGAAACATGGTTCTGAACATGCTGCCAATTGCTCGCCTGGGAAACATGCAGAGAAGTCCAAGATAGTGTTTTTTAGACTGGCTGCCACGAGCTGAATCGAATGCAGCCAAGAGCGAGCGTCTAGGACTTACGGTTCAGGAGTTATTCACAGAAACATGGTTCTGAACATGCTGCCAATTGCTCGCCTGGGAAACATGCAGAGAAGTCCAAGATAGTGTTTTTTAGACTGGCTGCCACGAGCTGAATCGAATGCAGCCAAGAGCGAGCGTCTAGGACTTACGGTTCAGGAGTTATTCACAGAAACATGGTTCTGAACATGCTGCCAATTGCTCGCCTGGGAAACAAGCAGAGAAGTCCAAGATAGTGTTTTTTAGACTGGCTGCCACGAGCTGAATCGAATGCAGCCAAGAGCGAGCGTCTAGGACTTACGGTTCAGGAGTTATTCACAGAAACATGGTTCTTTTACTGCCAGCCGCGAAAGCGAAAATAACCAAGATCGAGCGTCTAGGATTTACTTGTCAATAACTCGCCTGGGAAACATCCAGAGAAGTCAAACACAGTGCTCCTATACTAATTGCCTGGCGCTGAGACGAATGCCGCCAAGATCGAGCGTCTAGGACTTACGGTTCAAGAATTAGCTTTAGAAACATTTGCCTTAGGAACATGCAGAGAAGTCCAAGATAGTGTTTTTTAGACTGGCTGCCACGAGCTGAATCGAATGCAGCCAAGAGCGAGCGTCTAGGACTTACGGTTCAGGAGTTATTCACAGAAACATGGTTCTGAACATGCTGCCAATTGCTCGCCTGGGAAACATGCAGAGAAGTCCAAGATAGTGTTTTTTAGACTGGCTGCCACGAGCTGAATCGAATGCAGCCAAGAGCGAGCGTCTAGGACTTACGGTTCAGGAGTTATTCACAGAAACATGGTTCTGAACATGCTGCCAATTGTTCGCCTGGGAAACATGCAGAGAAGTCCAAGATAGTGTTTTTTAGACTGGCTGCCACGAGCTGAATCGAATGCAGCCAAGAGCGAGCGTCTAGGACTTACGGTTCAGGAGTTATTCACAGAAACATGGTTCTGAACATGCTGCCAATTGCTCGCCTGGGAAACATGCAGAGAAGTCCAAGATAGTGTTTTTTAGACTGGCTGCCACGAGCTGAATCGAATGCAGCCAAGAGCGAGCGTCTGTGACTTACGGTTCAGGAGTTATTCACAGAAACATGGTTCTGAACATGCTGCCAATTGCTCGCCTGGGAAACATGCAGAGAAGTCCAAGATAGTGTTTTTTAGACTGGCTGCCACGAGCTGAATCGAATGCAGCCAAGAGCGAGCGTCTAGGACTTACGGTTCAGGAGTTATTCACAGAAACATGGTTCTGAACATGCTGCCAATTGCTCGCCTGGGAAACATGCAGAGAAGTCCAAGATAGTGTTTTTTAGACTGGCTGCCACGAGCTGAATCGAATGCAGCCAAGAGCGAGCGTCTAGGACTTACGGTTCAGGAGTTATTCACAGAAACATGGTTCTGAACATGCTGCCAATTGCTCGCCTGGGAAACAAGCAGAGAAGTCCAAGATAGTGTTTTTTAGACTGGCTGCCACGAGCTGAATCGAATGCAGCCAAGAGCGAGCGTCTAGGACTTACGGTTCAGGAGTTATTCACAGAAACATGGTTCTTTTACTGCCAGCCGCGAAAGCGAAAATAACCAAGATCGAGCGTCTAGGATTTACTTGTCAATAACTCGCCTGGGAAACATCCAGAGAAGTCAAACACAGTGCTCCTATACTAATTGCCTGGCGCTGAGACGAATGCCGCCAAGATCGAGCGTCTAGGACTTACGGTTCAAGTATTAGCTTTAGAAACATTTGCCTTAGGAACATGCAGAGAAGTCCAAGATAGTGTTTTTTAGACTGGCTGCCACGAGCTGAATCGAATGCAGCCAAGAGCGAGCGTCTAGGACTTACGGTTCAGGAGTTATTCACAGAAACATGGTTCTGAACATGCTGCCAATTGCTCGCCTGGGAAACATGCAGAGAAGTCCAAGATAGTGTTTTTTAGACTGGCTGCCACGAGCTGAATCGAATGCAGCCAAGAGCGAGCGTCTAGGACTTACGGTTCAGGAGTTATTCACAGAAACATGGTTCTTTTACTGCCAGCCGCGAAAGCGAAAATAACCAAGATCGAGCGTCTAGGATTTACTTGTCAATAACTCGCCTGGGAAACATCCAGAGAAGTCAAACACAGTGCTCCTATACTAATTGCCTGGCGCTGAGACGAATGCCGCCAAGATCGAGCGTCTAGGACTTACGGTTCAAGAATTAGCTTTAGAAACATTTGCCTTAGGAACATGCAGAGAAGTCCAAGATAGTGTTTTTTAGACTGGCTGCCACGAGCTGAATCGAATGCAGCCAAGAGCGAGCGTCTAGGACTTACGGTTCAGGAGTTATTCACAGAAACATGGTTCTGAACATGCTGCCAATTGCTCGCCTGGGAAACATGCAGAGAAGTCCAAGATAGTGTTTTTTAGACTGGCTGCCACGAGCTGAATCGAATGCAGCCAAGAGCGAGCGTCTAGGACTTACGGTTCAGGAGTTATTCACAGAAACATGGTTCTGAACATGCTGCCAATTGCTCGCCTGGGAAACATGCAGAGAAGTCCAAGATAGTGTTTTTTAGACTGGCTGCCACGAGCTGAATCGAATGCAGCCAAGAGCGAGCGTCTAGGACTTACGGTTCAGGAGTTATTCACAGAAACATGGTTCTGAACATGCTGCCAATTGCTCGCCTGGGAAACATGCAGAGAAGTCCAAGATAGTGTTTTTTAGACTGGCTGCCACGAGCTGAATCGAATGCAGCCAAGAGCGAGCGTCTAGGACTTACGGTTCAGGAGTTATTCACAGAAACATGGTTCTGAACATGCTGACAATTGCTCGCCTGGGAAACATCCAGAGAAGTCAAACACAGTGCTCCTATACTAATTGCCTGGCGCTGAGACGAATGCCGCCAAGATCGAGCGTCTAGGACTTACGGTTCAAGAATTAGCTTTAGAAACATTTGCCTTAGGAACATGCAGAGAAGTCCAAGATAGTGTTTTTTAGACTGGCTGCCACGAGCTGAATCGAATGCAGCCAAGAGCGAGCGTCTAGGACTTACGGTTCAGGAGTTATTCACAGAAACATGGTTCTGAACATGCTGCCAATTGCTCGCCTGGGAAACATGCAGAGAAGTCCAAGATAGTGTTTTTTAGACTGGCTGCCACGAGCTGAATCGAATGCAGCCAAGAGCGAGCGTCTAGGACTTACGGTTCAGGAGTTATTCACAGAAACATGGTTCTGAACATGCTGACAATTGCTCGCCTGGGAAACATCCAGAGAAGTCAAACACAGTGCTCCTATACTAATTGCCTGGCGCTGAGACGAATGCCGCCAAGATCGAGCGTCTAGGACTTACGGTTCAAGAATTAGCTTTAGAAACATTTGCCTTAGGAACATGCAGAGAAGTCCAAGATAGTGTTTTTTAGACTGGCTGCCACGAGCTGAATCGAATGCAGCCAAGAGCGAGCGTCTAGGACTTACGGTTCAGGAGTTATTCACAGAAACATGGTTCTGAACATGCTGCCAATTGCTCGCCTGGGAAACATGCAGAGAAGTCCAAGATAGTGTTTTTTAGACTGGCTGCCACGAGCTGAATCGAATGCAGCCAAGAGCGAGCGTCTAGGACTTACGGTTCAGGAGTTATTCACAGAAACATGGTTCTTTTACTGCCAGCCGCGAAAGCGAAAATAACCAAGATCGAGCGTCTAGGATTTACTTGTCAATAACTCGCCTGGGAAACATCCAGAGAAGTCAAACACAGTGCTCCTATACTAATTGCCTGGCGCTGAGACGAATGCCGCCAAGATCGAGCGTCTAGGACTTACGGTTCAAGAATTAGCTTTAGAAACATTTGCCTTAGGAACATGCAGAGAAGTCCAAGATAGTGTTTTTTAGACTGGCTGCCACGAGCTGAATCGAATGCAGCCAAGAGCGAGCGTCTAGGAATTACGGTTCAGGAGTTATTCACAGAAACATGGTTCTGAACATGCTGCCAATTGCTCGCCTGGGAAACATGCAGAGAAGTCCAAGATAGTGTTTTTTAGACTGGCTGCCACGAGCTGAATCGAATGCAGCCAAGAGCGAGCGTCTAGGACTTACGGTTCAGGAGTTATTCACAGAAACATGGTTCTGAACATGCTGCCAATTGCTCGCCTGGGAAACATGCAGAGAAGTCCAAGATAGTGTTTTTTAGACTGGCTGCCACGAGCTGAATCGAATGCAGCCAAGAGCGAGCGTCTAGGACTTACGGTTCAGGAGTTATTCACAGAAACATGGTTCTGAACATGCTGCCAATTGCTCGCCTGGGAAACATGCAGAGAAGTCCAAGATAGTGTTTTTTAGACTGGCTGCCACGAGCTGAATCGAATGCAGCCAAGAGCGAGCGTCTAGGACTTACGGTTCAGGAGTTATTCACAGAAACATGGTTCTGAACATGCTGACAATTGCTCGCCTGGGAAACATGCAGAGAAGTCCAAGATAGTGTTTTTTAGACTGGCTGCCACGAGCTGAATCGAATGCAGCCAAGAGCGAGCGTCTAGGACTTACGGTTCAGGAGTTATTCACAGAAACATGGTTCTGAAAATGCTGCCAATTGCTCGCCTGGGAAACAAGCAGAGAAGTCCAAGATAGTGTTTTTTAGACTGGCTGCCACGAGCTGAATCGAATGCAGCCAAGAGCGAGCGTCTAGGACTTACGGTTCAGGAGTTATTCACAGAAACATGGTTCTTTTACTGCCAGCCGCGAAAGCGAAAATAACCAAGATCGAGCGTCTAGGATTTACTTGTCAATAACTCGCCTGGGAAACATCCAGAGAAGTCAAACACAGTGCTCCTATACTAATTGCGTGGCGCTGAGACGAATGCCGCCAAGATCGAGCGTCTAGGACTTACGGTTCAAGAATTAGCTTTAGAAACATTTGCCTTAGGAACATGCAGAGAAGTCCAAGATAGTGTTTTTTAGACTGGCTGCCACGAGCTGAATCGAATGCAGCCAAGAGCGAGCGTCTAGGACTTACGGTTCAGGAGTTATTCACAGAAACATGGTTCTGAACATGCTGCCAATTGCTCGCCTGGGAAACATGCAGAGAAGTCCAAGATAGTGTTTTTTAGACTGGCTGCCACGAGCTGAATCGAATGCAGCCAAGAGCGAGCGTCTAGGACTTACGGTTCAGGAGTTATTCACAGAAACATGGTTCTGAACATGCTGCCAATTGCTCGCCTGGGAAACATGCAGAGAAGTCCAAGATAGTGTTTTTTAGACTGGCTGCCACGAGCTGAATCGAATGCAGCCAAGAGCGAGCGTCTAGGACTTACGGTTCAGGAGTTATTCACAGAAACATGGTTCTGAACATGCTGCCAATTGCTCGCCTGGGAAACAAGCAGAGAAGTCCAAGATAGTGTTTTTTAGACTGGCTGCCACGAGCTGAATCGAATGCAGCCAAGAGCGAGCGTCTAGGACTTACGGTTCAGGAGTTATTCACAGAAACATGGTTCTGAAAATGCTGCCAATTGCTCGCCTGGGAAACAAGCAGAGAAGTCCAAGATAGTGTTTTTTAGACTGGCTGCCACGAGCTGAATCGAATGCAGCCAAGAGCGAGCGTCTAGGACTTACGGTTCAGGAGTTATTCACAGAAACATGGTTCTTTTACTGCCAGCCGCGAAAGCGAAAATAACCAAGATCGAGCGTCTAGGATTTACTTGTCAATAACTCGCCTGGGAAACATCCAGAGAAGTCAAACACAGTGCTCCTATACTAATTGCGTGGCGCTGAGACGAATGCCGCCAAGATCGAGCGTCTAGGACTTACGGTTCAAGAATTAGCTTTAGAAACATTTGCCTTAGGAACATGCAGAGAAGTCCAAGATAGTGTTTTTTAGACTGGCTGCCACGAGCTGAATCGAATGCAGCCAAGAGCGAGCGTCTAGGACTTACGGTTCAGGAGTTATTCACAGAAACATGGTTCTGAACATGCTGCCAATTGCTCGCCTGGGAAACATGCAGAGAAGTCCAAGATAGTGTTTTTTAGACTGGCTGCCACGAGCTGAATCGAATGCAGCCAAGAGCGAGCGTCTAGGACTTACGGTTCAGGAGTTATTCACAGAAACATGGTTCTGAACATGCTGCCAATTGCTCGCCTGGGAAACATGCAGAGAAGTCCAAGATAGTGTTTTTTAGACTGGCTGCCACGAGCTGAATCGAATGCAGCCAAGAGCGAGCGTCTAGGACTTACGGTTCAGGAGTTATTCACAGAAACATGGTTCTGAACATGCTGCCAATTGCTCGCCTGGGAAACAAGCAGAGAAGTCCAAGATAGTGTTTTTTAGACTGGCTGCCACGAGCTGAATCGAATGCAGCCAAGAGCGAGCGTCTAGGACTTACGGTTCAGGAGTTATTCACAGAAACATGGTTCTTTTACTGCCAGCCGCGAAAGCGAAAATAACCAAGATCGAGCGTCTAGGATTTACTTGTCAATAACTCGCCTGGGAAACATCCAGAGAAGTCAAACACAGTGCTCCTATACTAATTGCCTGGCGCTGAGACGAATGCCGCCAAGATCGAGCGTCTAGGACTTACGGTTCAAGAATTAGCTTTAGAAACATTTGCCTTAGGAACATGCAGAGAAGTCCAAGATAGTGTTTTTTAGACTGGCTGCCACGAGCTGAATCGAATGCAGCCAAGAGCGAGCGTCTAGGACTTACGGTTCAGGAGTTATTCACAGAAACATGGTTCTGAACATGCTGCCAATTGCTCGCCTGGGAAACATGCAGAGAAGTCCAAGATAGTGTTTTTTAGACTGGCTGCCACGAGCTGAATCGAATGCAGCCAAGAGCGAGCGTCTAGGACTTACGGTTCAGGAGTTATTCACAGAAACATGGTTCTTTTACTGCCAGCCGCGAAAGCGAAAATAACCAAGATCGAGCGTCTAGGATTTACTTGTCAATAACTCGCCTGGGAAACATCCAGAGAAGTCAAACACAGTGCTCCTATACTAATTGCCTGGCGCTGAGACGAATGCCGCCAAGATCGAGCGTCTAGGACTTACGGTTCAAGAATTAGCTTTAGAAACATTTGCCTTAGGAACATGCAGAGAAGTCCAAGATAGTGTTTTTTAGACTGGCTGCCACGAGCTGAATCGAATGCAGCCAAGAGCGAGCGTCTAGGACTTACGGTTCAGGAGTTATTCACAGAAACATGGTTCTGAACATGCTGCCAATTGCTCGCCTGGGAAACATGCAGAGAAGTCCAAGATAGTGTTTTTTAGACTGGCTGCCACGAGCTGAATCGAATGCAGCCAAGAGCGAGCGTCTAGGACTTACGGTTCAGGAGTTATTCACAGAAACATGGTTCTGAACATGCTGACAATTGCTCGCCTGGGAAACATCCAGAGAAGTCAAACACAGTGCTCCTATACTAATTGCCTGGCGCTGAGACGAATGCCGCCAAGATCGAGCGTCTAGGACTTACGGTTCAAGAATTAGCTTTAGAAACATTTGCCTTAGGAACATGCAGAGAAGTCCAAGATAGTGTTTTTTAGACTGGCTGCCACGAGCTGAATCGAATGCAGCCAAGAGCGAGCGTCTAGGACTTACGGTTCAGGAGTTATTCACAGAAACATGGTTCTGAACATGCTGCCAATTGCTCGCCTGGGAAACATGCAGAGAAGTCCAAGATAGTGTTTTTTAGACTGGCTGCCACGAGCTGAATCGAATGCAGCCAAGAGCGAGCGTCTAGGACTTACGGTTCAGGAGTTATTCACAGAAACATGGTTCTTTTACTGCCAGCCGCGAAAGCGAAAATAACCAAGATCGAGCGTCTAGGATTTACTTGTCAATAACTCGCCTGGGAAACATCCAGAGAAGTCAAACACAGTGCTCCTATACTAATTGCCTGGCGCTGAGACGAATGCCGCCAAGATCGAGCGTCTAGGACTTACGGTTCAAGAATTAGCTTTAGAAACATTTGCCTTAGGAACATGCAGAGAAGTCCAAGATAGTGTTTTTTAGACTGGCTGCCACGAGCTGAATCGAATGCAGCCAAGAGCGAGCGTCTAGGACTTACGGTTCAGGAGTTATTCACAGAAACATGGTTCTGAACATGCTGCCAATTGCTCGCCTGGGAAACATGCAGAGAAGTCCAAGATAGTGTTTTTTAGACTGGCTGCCACGAGCTGAATCGAATGCAGCCAAGAGCGAGCGTCTAGGACTTACGGTTCAGGAGTTATTCACAGAAACATGGTTCTTTTACTGCCAGCCGCGAAAGCGAAAATAACCAAGATCGAGCGTCTAGGATTTACTTGTCAATAACTCGCCTGGGAAACATCCAGAGAAGTCAAACACAGTGCTCCTATACTAATTGCCTGGCGCTGAGACGAATGCCGCCAAGATCGAGCGTCTAGGACTTACGGTTCAAGAATTAGCTTTAGAAACATTTGCCTTAGGAACATGCAGAGAAGTCCAAGATAGTGTTTTTTAGACTGGCTGCCACGAGCTGAATCGAATGCAGCCAAGAGCGAGCGTCTAGGACTTACGGTTCAGGAGTTATTCACAGAAACATGGTTCTGAACATGCTGCCAATTGCTCGCCTGGGAAACATGCAGAGAAGTCCAAGATAGTGTTTTTTAGACTGGCTGCCACGAGCTGAATCGAATGCAGCCAAGAGCGAGCGTCTAGGACTTACGGTTCAGGAGTTATTCACAGAAACATGGTTCTGAACATGCTGCCAATTGCTCGCCTGGGAAACATGCAGAGAAGTCCAAGATAGTGTTTTTTAGACTGGCTGCCACGAGCTGAATCGAATGCAGCCAAGAGCGAGCGTCTAGGACTTACGGTTCAGGAGTTATTCACAGAAACATGGTTCTGAACATGCTGACAATTGCTCGCCTGGGAAACATCCAGAGAAGTCAAACACAGTGCTCCTATACTAATTGCCTGGCGCTGAGACGAATGCCGCCAAGATCGAGCGTCTAGGACTTACGGTTCAAGAATTAGCTTTAGAAACATTTGCCTTAGGAACATGCAGAGAAGTCCAAGATAGTGTTTTTTAGACTGGCTGCCACGAGCTGAATCGAATGCAGCCAAGAGCGAGCGTCTAGGACTTACGGTTCAGGAGTTATTCACAGAAACATGGTTCTGAACATGCTGCCAATTGCTCGCCTGGGAAACATGCAGAGAAGTCCAAGATAGTGTTTTTTAGACTGGCTGCCACGAGCTGAATCGAATGCAGCCAAGAGCGAGCGTCTAGGACTTACGGTTCAGGAGTTATTCACAGAAACATGGTTCTTTTACTGCCAGCCGCGAAAGCGAAAATAACCAAGATCGAGCGTCTAGGATTTACTTGTCAATAACTCGCCTGGGAAACATCCAGAGAAGTCAAACACAGTGCTCCTATACTAATTGCCTGGCGCTGAGACGAATGCCGCCAAGATCGAGCGTCTAGGACTTACGGTTCAAGAATTAGCTTTAGAAACATTTGCCTTAGGAACATGCAGAGAAGTCCAAGATAGTGTTTTTTAGACTGGCTGCCACGAGCTGAATCGAATGCAGCCAAGAGCGAGCGTCTAGGACTTACGGTTCAGGAGTTATTCACAGAAACATGGTTCTGAACATGCTGCCAATTGCTCGCCTGGGAAACATGCAGAGAAGTCCAAGATAGTGTTTTTTAGACTGGCTGCCACGAGCTGAATCGAATGCAGCCAAGAGCGAGCGTCTAGGACTTACGGTTCAGGAGTTATTCACAGAAACATGGTTCTGAACATGCTGCCAATTGCTCGCCTGGGAAACATGCAGAGAAGTCCAAGATAGTGTTTTTTAGACTGGCTGCCACGAGCTGAATCGAATGCAGCCAAGAGCGAGCGTCTAGGACTTACGGTTCAGGAGTTATTCACAGAAACATGGTTCTGAACATGCTGCCAATTGCTCGCCTGGGAAACATGCAGAGAAGTCCAAGATAGTGTTTTTTAGACTGGCTGCCACGAGCTGAATCGAATGCAGCCAAGAGCGAGCGTCTAGGACTTACGGTTCAGGAGTTATTCACAGAAACATGGTTCTGAACATGCTGACAATTGCTCGCCTGGGAAACATGCAGAGAAGTCCAAGATAGTGTTTTTTAGACTGACTGCCACGAGCTGAATCGAATGCAGCCAAGAGCGAGCGTCTAGGACTTACGGTTCAGGAGTTATTCACAGAAACATGGTTCTGAAAATGCTGCCAATTGCTCGCCTGGGAAACAAGCAGAGAAGTCCAAGATAGTGTTTTTTAGACTGGCTGCCACGAGCTGAATCGAATGCAGCCAAGAGCGAGCGTCTAGGACTTACGGTTCAGGAGTTATTCACAGAAACATGGTTCTTTTACTGCCAGCCGCGAAAGCGAAAATAACCAAGATCGAGCGTCTAGGATTTACTTGTCAATAACTCGCCTGGGAAACATCCAGAGAAGTCAAACACAGTGCTCCTATACTAATTGCGTGGCGCTGAGACGAATGCCGCCAAGATCGAGCGTCTAGGACTTACGGTTCAAGAATTAGCTTTAGAAACATTTGCCTTAGGAACATGCAGAGAAGTCCAAGATAGTGTTTTTTAGACTGGCTGCCACGAGCTGAATCGAATGCAGCCAAGAGCGAGCGTCTAGGACTTACGGTTCAGGAGTTATTCACAGAAACATGGTTCTGAACATGCTGCCAATTGCTCGCCTGGGAAACATGCAGAGAAGTCCAAGATAGTGTTTTTTAGACTGGCTGCCACGAGCTGAATCGAATGCAGCCAAGAGCGAGCGTCTAGGACTTACGGTTCAGGAGTTATTCACAGAAACATGGTTCTGAACATGCTGCCAATTGCTCGCCTGGGAAACATGCAGAGAAGTCCAAGATAGTGTTTTTTAGACTGGCTGCCACGAGCTGAATCGAATGCAGCCAAGAGCGAGCGTCTAGGACTTACGGTTCAGGAGTTATTCACAGAAACATGGTTCTGAACATGCTGCCAATTGCTCGCCTGGGAAACATGCAGAGAAGTCCAAGATAGTGTTTTTTAGACTGGCTGCCACGAGCTGAATCGAATGCAGCCAAGAGCGAGCGTCTAGGACTTACGGTTCAGGAGTTATTCACAGAAACATGGTTCTGAACATGCTGCCAATTGCTCGCCTGGGAAACATGCAGAGAAGTCCAAGATAGTGTTTTTTAGACTGGCTGCCACGAGCTGAATCGAATGCAGCCAAGAGCGAGCGTCTGTGACTTACGGTTCAGGAGTTATTCACAGAAACATGGTTCTGAACATGCTGCCAATTGCTCGCCTGGGAAACATGCAGAGAAGTCCAAGATAGTGTTTTTTAGACTGGCTGCCACGAGCTGAATCGAATGCAGCCAAGAGCGAGCGTCTAGGACTTACGGTTCAGGAGTTATTCACAGAAACATGGTTCTGAACATGCTGCCAATTGCTCGCCTGGGAAACATGCAGAGAAGTCCAAGATAGTGTTTTTTAGACTGGCTGCCACGAGCTGAATCGAATGCAGCCAAGAGCGAGCGTCTAGGACTTACGGTTCAGGAGTTATTCACAGAAACATGGTTCTGAACATGCTGCCAATTGCTCGCCTGGGAAACAAGCAGAGAAGTCCAAGATAGTGTTTTTTAGACTGGCTGCCACGAGCTGAATCGAATGCAGCCAAGAGCGAGCGTCTAGGACTTACGGTTCAGGAGTTATTCACAGAAACATGGTTCTTTTACTGCCAGCCGCGAAAGCGAAAATAACCAAGATCGAGCGTCTAGGATTTACTTGTCAATAACTCGCCTGGGAAACATCCAGAGAAGTCAAACACAGTGCTCCTATACTAATTGCCTGGCGCTGAGACGAATGCCGCCAAGATCGAGCGTCTAGGACTTACGGTTCAAGAATTAGCTTTAGAAACATTTGCCTTAGGAACATGCAGAGAAGTCCAAGATAGTGTTTTTTAGACTGGCTGCCACGAGCTGAATCGAATGCAGCCAAGAGCGAGCGTCTAGGACTTACGGTTCAGGAGTTATTCACAGAAACATGGTTCTGAACATGCTGCCAATTGCTCGCCTGGGAAACATGCAGAGAAGTCCAAGATAGTGTTTTTTAGACTGGCTGCCACGAGCTGAATCGAATGCAGCCAAAAGCGAGCGTCTAGGACTTACGGTTCAGGAGTTATTCACAGAAACATGGTTCTTTTACTGCCAGCCGCGAAAGCGAAAATAACCAAGATCGAGCGTCTAGGATTTACTTGTCAATAACTCGCCTGGGAAACATCCAGAGAAGTCAAACACAGTGCTCCTATACTAATTGCCTGGCGCTGAGACGAATGCCGCCAAGATCGAGCGTCTAGGACTTACGGTTCAAGAATTAGCTTTAGAAACATTTGCCTTAGGAACATGCAGAGAAGTCCAAGATAGTGTTTTTTAGACTGGCTGCCACGAGCTGAATCGAATGCAGCCAAGAGCGAGCGTCTAGGACTTACGGTTCAGGAGTTATTCACAGAAACATGGTTCTGAACATGCTGCCAATTGCTCGCCTGGGAAACATGCAGAGAAGTCCAAGATAGTGTTTTTTAGACTGGCTGCCACGAGCTGAATCGAATGCAGCCAAGAGCGAGCGTCTAGGACTTACGGTTCAGGAGTTATTCACAGAAACATGGTTCTGAACATGCTGCCAATTGCTCGCCTGGGAAACATGCAGAGAAGTCCAAGATAGTGTTTTTTAGACTGGCTGCCACGAGCTGAATCGAATGCAGCCAAGAGCGAGCGTCTAGGACTTACGGTTCAGGAGTTATTCACAGAAACATGGTTCTGAACATGCTGCCAATTGCTCGCCTGGGAAACATGCAGAGAAGTCCAAGATAGTGTTTTTTAGACTGGCTGCCACGAGCTGAATCGAATGCAGCCAAGAGCGAGCGTCTAGGACTTACGGTTCAGGAGTTATTCACAGAAACATGGTTCTGAACATGCTGACAATTGCTCGCCTGGGAAACATCCAGAGAAGTCAAACACAGTGCTCCTATACTAATTGCCTGGCGCTGAGACGAATGCCGCCAAGATCGAGCGTCTAGGACTTACGGTTCAAGAATTAGCTTTAGAAACATTTGCCTTAGGAACATGCAGAGAAGTCCAAGATAGTGTTTTTTAGACTGGCTGCCACGAGCTGAATCGAATGCAGCCAAGAGCGAGCGTCTAGGACTTACGGTTCAGGAGTTATTCACAGAAACATGGTTCTGAACATGCTGCCAATTGCTCGCCTGGGAAACATGCAGAGAAGTCCAAGATAGTGTTTTTTAGACTGGCTGCCACGAGCTGAATCGAATGCAGCCAAGAGCGAGCGTCTAGGACTTACGGTTCAGGAGTTATTCACAGAAACATGGTTCTTTTACTGCCAGCCGCGAAAGCGAAAATAACCAAGATCGAGCGTCTAGGATTTACTTGTCAATAACTCGCCTGGGAAACATCCAGAGAAGTCAAACACAGTGCTCCTATACTAATTGCCTGGCGCTGAGACGAATGCCGCCAAGATCGAGCGTCTAGGACTTACGGTTCAAGAATTAGCTTTAGAAACATTTGCCTTAGGAACATGCAGAGAAGTCCAAGATAGTGTTTTTTAGACTGGCTGCCACGAGCTGAATCGAATGCAGCCAAGAGCGAGCGTCTAGGACTTACGGTTCAGGAGTTATTCACAGAAACATGGTTCTGAACATGCTGCCAATTGCTCGCCTGGGAAACATGCAGAGAAGTCCAAGATAGTGTTTTTTAGACTGGCTGCCACGAGCTGAATCGAATGCAGCCAAGAGCGAGCGTCTAGGACTTACGGTTCAGGAGTTATTCACAGAAACATGGTTCTTTTACTGCCAGCCGCGAAAGCGAAAATAACCAAGATCGAGCGTCTAGGATTTACTTGTCAATAACTCGCCTGGGAAACATCCAGAGAAGTCAAACACAGTGCTCCTATACTAATTGCCTGGCGCTGAGACGAATGCCGCCAAGATCGAGCGTCTAGGACTTACGGTTCAAGAATTAGCTTTAGAAACATTTGCCTTAGGAACATGCAGAGAAGTCCAAGATAGTGTTTTTTAGACTGGCTGCCACGAGCTGAATCGAATGCAGCCAAGAGCGAGCGTCT
Source organism: Rhinoderma darwinii (assembly GCF_050947455.1). NCBI lineage: Eukaryota > Metazoa > Chordata > Amphibia > Anura > Rhinodermatidae > Rhinoderma > Rhinoderma darwinii. The sequence goes on from NW_027462272.1 coordinate 28,036, forward strand.
AGGACTTACGGTTCAGGAGTTATTCACAGAAACATGGTTCTGAACATGCTGCCAATTGCTCGCCTGGGAAACATGCAGAGAAGTCCAAGATAGTGTTTTTTAGACTGGCTGCCACGAGCTGAATCGAATGCAGCCAAGAGCGAGCGTCTAGGACTTACGGTTCAGGAGTTATTCACAGAAACATGGTTCTGAACATGCTGCCAATTGCTCGCCTGGGAAACATGCAGAGAAGTCCAAGATAGTGTTTTTTAGACTGGCTGCCACGAGCTGAATCGAATGCAGCCAAGAGCGAGCGTCTAGGACTTACGGTTCAGGAGTTATTCACAGAAACATGGTTCTGAACATGCTGCCAATTGCTCGCCTGGGAAACATGCAGAGAAGTCCAAGATAGTGTTTTTTAGACTGGCTGCCACGAGCTGAATCGAATGCAGCCAAGAGCGAGCGTCTGTGACTTACGGTTCAGGAGTTATTCACAGAAACATGGTTCTGAACATGCTGCCAATTGCTCGCCTGGGAAACATGCAGAGAAGTCCAAGATAGTGTTTTTTAGACTGGCTGCCACGAGCTGAATCGAATGCAGCCAAGAGCGAGCGTCTAGGACTTACGGTTCAGGAGTTATTCACAGAAACATGGTTCTGAACATGCTGCCAATTGCTCGCCTGGGAAACATGCAGAGAAGTCCAAGATAGTGTTTTTTAGACTGGCTGCCACGAGCTGAATCGAATGCAGCCAAGAGCGAGCGTCTAGGACTTACGGTTCAGGAGTTATTCACAGAAACATGGTTCTGAACATGCTGCCAATTGCTCGCCTGGGAAACAAGCAGAGAAGTCCAAGATAGTGTTTTTTAGACTGGCTGCCACGAGCTGAATCGAATGCAGCCAAGAGCGAGCGTCTAGGACTTACGGTTCAGGAGTTATTCACAGAAACATGGTTCTTTTACTGCCAGCCGCGAAAGCGAAAATAACCAAGATCGAGCGTCTAGGATTTACTTGTCAATAACTCGCCTGGGAAACATCCAGAGAAGTCAAACACAGTGCTCCTATACTAATTGCCTGGCGCTGAGACGAATGCCGCCAAGATCGAGCGTCTAGGACTTACGGTTCAAGAATTAGCTTTAGAAACATTTGCCTTAGGAACATGCAGAGAAGTCCAAGATAGTGTTTTTTAGACTGGCTGCCACGAGCTGAATCGAATGCAGCCAAGAGCGAGCGTCTAGGACTTACGGTTCAGGAGTTATTCACAGAAACATGGTTCTGAACATGCTGCCAATTGCTCGCCTGGGAAACATGCAGAGAAGTCCAAGATAGTGTTTTTTAGACTGGCTGCCACGAGCTGAATCGAATGCAGCCAAGAGCGAGCGTCTAGGACTTACGGTTCAGGAGTTATTCACAGAAACATGGTTCTTTTACTGCCAGCCGCGAAAGCGAAAATAACCAAGATCGAGCGTCTAGGATTTACTTGTCAATAACTCGCCTGGGAAACATCCAGAGAAGTCAAACACAGTGCTCCTATACTAATTGCCTGGCGCTGAGACGAATGCCGCCAAGATCGAGCGTCTAGGACTTACGGTTCAAGAATTAGCTTTAGAAACATTTGCCTTAGGAACATGCAGAGAAGTCCAAGATAGTGTTTTTTAGACTGGCTGCCACGAGCTGAATCGAATGCAGCCAAGAGCGAGCGTCTAGGACTTACGGTTCAGGAGTTATTCACAGAAACATGGTTCTGAACATGCTGCCAATTGCTCGCCTGGGAAACATGCAGAGAAGTCCAAGATAGTGTTTTTTAGACTGGCTGCCACGAGCTGAATCGAATGCAGCCAAGAGCGAGCGTCTAGGACTTACGGTTCAGGAGTTATTCACAGAAACATGGTTCTGAACATGCTGCCAATTGCTCGCCTGGGAAACATGCAGAGAAGTCCAAGATAGTGTTTTTTAGACTGGCTGCCACGAGCTGAATCGAATGCAGCCAAGAGCGAGCGTCTAGGACTTACGGTTCAGGAGTTATTCACAGAAACATGGTTCTGAACATGCTGCCAATTGCTCGCCTGGGAAACATGCAGAGAAGTCCAAGATAGTGTTTTTTAGACTGGCTGCCACGAGCTGAATCGAATGCAGCCAAGAGCGAGCGTCTAGGACTTACGGTTCAGGAGTTATTCACAGAAACATGGTTCTGAACATGCTGACAATTGCTCGCCTGGGAAACATCCAGAGAAGTCAAACACAGTGCTCCTATACTAATTGCCTGGCGCTGAGACGAATGCCGCCAAGATCGAGCGTCTAGGACTTACGGTTCAAGAATTAGCTTTAGAAACATTTGCCTTAGGAACATGCAGAGAAGTCCAAGATAGTGTTTTTTAGACTGGCTGCCACGAGCTGAATCGAATGCAGCCAAGAGCGAGCGTCTAGGACTTACGGTTCAGGAGTTATTCACAGAAACATGGTTCTGAACATGCTGCCAATTGCTCGCCTGGGAAACATGCAGAGAAGTCCAAGATAGTGTTTTTTAGACTGGCTGCCACGAGCTGAATCGAATGCAGCCAAGAGCGAGCGTCTAGGACTTACGGTTCAGGAGTTATTCACAGAAACATGGTTCTGAACATGCTGACAATTGCTCGCCTGGGAAACATCCAGAGAAGTCAAACACAGTGCTCCTATACTAATTGCCTGGCGCTGAGACGAATGCCGCCAAGATCGAGCATCTAGGACTTACGGTTCAAGAATTAGCTTTAGAAACATTTGCCTTAGGAACATGCAGAGAAGTCCAAGATAGTGTTTTTTAGACTGGCTGCCACGAGCTGAATCGAATGCAGCCAAGAGCGAGCGTCTAGGACTTACGGTTCAGGAGTTATTCACAGAAACATGGTTCTGAACATGCTGCCAATTGCTCGCCTGGGAAACATGCAGAGAAGTCCAAGATAGTGTTTTTTAGACTGGCTGCCACGAGCTGAATCGAATGCAGCCAAGAGCGAGCGTCTAGGACTTACGGTTCAGGAGTTATTCACAGAAACATGGTTCTTTTACTGCCAGCCGCGAAAGCGAAAATAACCAAGATCGAGCGTCTAGGATTTACTTGTCAATAACTCGCCTGGGAAACATCCAGAGAAGTCAAACACAGTGCTCCTATACTAATTGCCTGGCGCTGAGACGAATGCCGCCAAGATCGAGCGTCTAGGACTTACGGTTCAAGAATTAGCTTTAGAAACATTTGCCTTAGGAACATGCAGAGAAGTCCAAGATAGTGTTTTTTAGACTGGCTGCCACGAGCTGAATCGAATGCAGCCAAGAGCGAGCGTCTAGGACTTACGGTTCAGGAGTTATTCACAGAAACATGGTTCTGAACATGCTGCCAATTGCTCGCCTGGGAAACATGCAGAGAAGTCCAAGATAGTGTTTTTTAGACTGGCTGCCACGAGCTGAATCGAATGCAGCCAAGAGCGAGCGTCTAGGACTTACGGTTCAGGAGTTATTCACAGAAACATGGTTCTGAAAATGCTGCCAATTGCTCGCCTGGGAAACAAGCAGAGAAGTCCAAGATAGTGTTTTTTAGACTGGCTGCCACGAGCTGAATCGAATGCAGCCAAGAGCGAGCGTCTAGGACTTACGGTTCAGGAGTTATTCACAGAAACATGGTTCTGAACATGCTGCCAATTGCTCGCCTGGGAAACATGCAGAGAAGTCCAAGATAGTGTTTTTTAGACTGGCTGCCACGAGCTGAATCGAATGCAGCCAAGAGCGAGCGTCTAGGACTTACGGTTCAGGAGTTATTCACAGAAACATGGTTCTGAACATGCTGCCAATTGCTCGCCTGGGAAACATGCAGAGAAGTCCAAGATAGTGTTTTTTAGACTGGCTGCCACGAGCTGAATCGAATGCAGCCAAGAGCGAGCGTCTAGGACTTACGGTTCAGGAGTTATTCACAGAAACATGGTTCTGAACATGCTGCCAATTGCTCGCCTGGGAAACATGCAGAGAAGTCCAAGATAGTGTTTTTTAGACTGGCTGCCACGAGCTGAATCGAATGCAGCCAAGAGCGAGCGTCTAGGACTTACGGTTCAGGAGTTATTCACAGAAACATGGTTCTGAACATGCTGACAATTGCTCGCCTGGGAAACATCCAGAGAAGTCAAACACAGTGCTCCTATACTAATTGCCTGGCGCTGAGACGAATGCCGCCAAGATCGAGCGTCTAGGACTTACGGTTCAAGAATTAGCTTTAGAAACATTTGCCTTAGGAACATGCAGAGAAGTCCAAGATAGTGTTTTTTAGACTGGCTGCCACGAGCTGAATCGAATGCAGCCAAGAGCGAGCGTCTAGGACTTACGGTTCAGGAGTTATTCACAGAAACATGGTTCTGAACATGCTGCCAATTGCTCGCCTGGGAAACATGCAGAGAAGTCCAAGATAGTGTTTTTTAGACTGGCTGCCACGAGCTGAATCGAATGCAGCCAAGAGCGAGCGTCTAGGACTTACGGTTCAGGAGTTATTCACAGAAACATGGTTCTTTTACTGCCAGCCGCGAAAGCGAAAATAACCAAGATCGAGCGTCTAGGATTTACTTGTCAATAACTCGCCTGGGAAACATCCAGAGAAGTCAAACACAGTGCTCCTATACTAATTGCCTGGCGCTGAGACGAATGCCGCCAAGATCGAGCATCTAGGACTTACGGTTCAAGAATTAGCTTTAGAAACATTTGCCTTAGGAACATGCAGAGAAGTCCAAGATAGTGTTTTTTAGACTGGCTGCCACGAGCTGAATCGAATGCAGCCAAGAGCGAGCGTCTAGGACTTACGGTTCAGGAGTTATTCACAGAAACATGGTTCTGAACATGCTGCCAATTGCTCGCCTGGGAAACATGCAGAGAAGTCCAAGATAGTGTTTTTTAGACTGGCTGCCACGAGCTGAATCGAATGCAGCCAAGAGCGAGCGTCTAGGACTTACGGTTCAGGAGTTATTCACAGAAACATGGTTCTTTTACTGCCAGCCGCGAAAGCGAAAATAACCAAGATCGAGCGTCTAGGATTTACTTGTCAATAACTCGCCTGGGAAACATCCAGAGAAGTCAAACACAGTGCTCCTATACTAATTGCCTGGCGCTGAGACGAATGCCGCCAAGATCGAGCGTCTAGGACTTACGGTTCAAGAATTAGCTTTAGAAACATTTGCCTTAGGAACATGCAGAGAAGTCCAAGATAGTGTTTTTTAGACTGGCTGCCACGAGCTGAATCGAATGCAGCCAAGAGCGAGCGTCTAGGACTTACGGTTCAGGAGTTATTCACAGAAACATGGTTCTGAACATGCTGCCAATTGCTCGCCTGGGAAACATGCAGAGAAGTCCAAGATAGTGTTTTTTAGACTGGCTGCCACGAGCTGAATCGAATGCAGCCAAGAGCGAGCGTCTAGGACTTACGGTTCAGGAGTTATTCACAGAAACATGGTTCTGAAAATGCTGCCAATTGCTCGCCTGGGAAACAAGCAGAGAAGTCCAAGATAGTGTTTTTTAGACTGGCTGCCACGAGCTGAATCGAATGCAGCCAAGAGCGAGCGTCTAGGACTTACGGTTCAGGAGTTATTCACAGAAACATGGTTCTGAACATGCTGCCAATTGCTCGCCTGGGAAACATGCAGAGAAGTCCAAGATAGTGTTTTTTAGACTGGCTGCCACGAGCTGAATCGAATGCAGCCAAGAGCGAGCGTCTAGGACTTACGGTTCAGGAGTTATTCACAGAAACATGGTTCTGAACATGCTGCCAATTGCTCGCCTGGGAAACATGCAGAGAAGTCCAAGATAGTGTTTTTTAGACTGGCTGCCACGAGCTGAATCGAATGCAGCCAAGAGCGAGCGTCTAGGACTTACGGTTCAGGAGTTATTCACAGAAACATGGTTCTGAACATGCTGCCAATTGCTCGCCTGGGAAACATGCAGAGAAGTCCAAGATAGTGTTTTTTAGACTGGCTGCCACGAGCTGAATCGAATGCAGCCAAGAGCGAGCGTCTAGGACTTACGGTTCAGGAGTTATTCACAGAAACATGGTTCTGAACATGCTGACAATTGCTCGCCTGGGAAACATCCAGAGAAGTCAAACACAGTGCTCCTATACTAATTGCCTGGCGCTGAGACGAATGCCGCCAAGATCGAGCGTCTAGGACTTACGGTTCAAGAATTAGCTTTAGAAACATTTGCCTTAGGAACATGCAGAGAAGTCCAAGATAGTGTTTTTTAGACTGGCTGCCACGAGCTGAATCGAATGCAGCCAAGAGCGAGCGTCTAGGACTTACGGTTCAGGAGTTATTCACAGAAACATGGTTCTGAACATGCTGCCAATTGCTCGCCTGGGAAACATGCAGAGAAGTCCAAGATAGTGTTTTTTAGACTGGCTGCCACGAGCTGAATCGAATGCAGCCAAGAGCGAGCGTCTAGGACTTACGGTTCAGGAGTTATTCACAGAAACATGGTTCTTTTACTGCCAGCCGCGAAAGCGAAAATAACCAAGATCGAGCGTCTAGGATTTACTTGTCAATAACTCGCCTGGGAAACATCCAGAGAAGTCAAACACAGTGCTCCTATACTAATTGCCTGGCGCTGAGACGAATGCCGCCAAGATCGAGCGTCTAGGACTTACGGTTCAAGAATTAGCTTTAGAAACATTTGCCTTAGGAACATGCAGAGAAGTCCAAGATAGTGTTTTTTAGACTGGCTGCCACGAGCTGAATCGAATGCAGCCAAGAGCGAGCGTCTAGGACTTACGGTTCAGGAGTTATTCACAGAAACATGGTTCTGAACATGCTGCCAATTGCTCGCCTGGGAAACATGCAGAGAAGTCCAAGATAGTGTTTTTTAGACTGGCTGCCACGAGCTGAATCGAATGCAGCCAAGAGCGAGCGTCTAGGACTTACGGTTCAGGAGTTATTCACAGAAACATGGTTCTTTTACTGCCAGCCGCGAAAGCGAAAATAACCAAGATCGAGCGTCTAGGATTTACTTGTCAATAACTCGCCTGGGAAACATCCAGAGAAGTCAAACACAGTGCTCCTATACTAATTGCCTGGCGCTGAGACGAATGCCGCCAAGATCGAGCGTCTAGGACTTACGGTTCAAGAATTAGCTTTAGAAACATTTGCCTTAGGAACATGCAGAGAAGTCCAAGATAGTGTTTTTTAGACTGGCTGCCACGAGCTGAATCGAATGCAGCCAAGAGCGAGCGTCTAGGACTTACGGTTCAGGAGTTATTCACAGAAACATGGTTCTGAACATGCTGCCAATTGCTCGCCTGGGAAACATGCAGAGAAGTCCAAGATAGTGTTTTTTAGACTGGCTGCCACGAGCTGAATCGAATGCAGCCAAGAGCGAGCGTCTAGGACTTACGGTTCAGGAGTTATTCACAGAAACATGGTTCTGAACATGCTGCCAATTGCTCGCCTGGGAAACATGCAGAGAAGTCCAAGATAGTGTTTTTTAGACTGGCTGCCACGAGCTGAATCGAATGCAGCCAAGAGCGAGCGTCTAGGACTTACGGTTCAGGAGTTATTCACAGAAACATGGTTCTGAACATGCTGCCAATTGCTCGCCTGGGAAACATGCAGAGAAGTCCAAGATAGTGTTTTTTAGACTGGCTGCCACGAGCTGAATCGAATGCAGCCAAGAGCGAGCGTCTGTGACTTACGGTTCAGGAGTTATTCACAGAAACATGGTTCTGAACATGCTGCCAATTGCTCGCCTGGGAAACATGCAGAGAAGTCCAAGATAGTGTTTTTTAGACTGGCTGCCACGAGCTGAATCGAATGCAGCCAAGAGCGAGCGTCTAGGACTTACGGTTCAGGAGTTATTCACAGAAACATGGTTCTGAACATGCTGCCAATTGCTCGCCTGGGAAACATGCAGAGAAGTCCAAGATAGTGTTTTTTAGACTGGCTGCCACGAGCTGAATCGAATGCAGCCAAGAGCGAGCGTCTAGGACTTACGGTTCAGGAGTTATTCACAGAAACATGGTTCTGAACATGCTGCCAATTGCTCGCCTGGGAAACAAGCAGAGAAGTCCAAGATAGTGTTTTTTAGACTGGCTGCCACGAGCTGAATCGAATGCAGCCAAGAGCGAGCGTCTAGGACTTACGGTTCAGGAGTTATTCACAGAAACATGGTTCTTTTACTGCCAGCCGCGAAAGCGAAAATAACCAAGATCGAGCGTCTAGGATTTACTTGTCAATAACTCGCCTGGGAAACATCCAGAGAAGTCAAACACAGTGCTCCTATACTAATTGCCTGGCGCTGAGACGAATGCCGCCAAGATCGAGCGTCTAGGACTTACGGTTCAAGAATTAGCTTTAGAAACATTTGCCTTAGGAACATGCAGAGAAGTCCAAGATAGTGTTTTTTAGACTGGCTGCCACGAGCTGAATCGAATGCAGCCAAGAGCGAGCGTCTAGGACTTACGGTTCAGGAGTTATTCACAGAAACATGGTTCTGAACATGCTGCCAATTGCTCGCCTGGGAAACATGCAGAGAAGTCCAAGATAGTGTTTTTTAGACTGGCTGCCACGAGCTGAATCGAATGCAGCCAAGAGCGAGCGTCTAGGACTTACGGTTCAGGAGTTATTCACAGAAACATGGTTCTTTTACTGCCAGCCGCGAAAGCGAAAATAACCAAGATCGAGCGTCTAGGATTTACTTGTCAATAACTCGCCTGGGAAACATCCAGAGAAGTCAAACACAGTGCTCCTATACTAATTGCCTGGCGCTGAGACGAATGCCGCCAAGATCGAGCGTCTAGGACTTACGGTTCAAGAATTAGCTTTAGAAACATTTGCCTTAGGAACATGCAGAGAAGTCCAAGATAGTGTTTTTTAGACTGGCTGCCACGAGCTGAATCGAATGCAGCCAAGAGCGAGCGTCTAGGACTTACGGTTCAGGAGTTATTCACAGAAACATGGTTCTGAACATGCTGCCAATTGCTCGCCTGGGAAACATGCAGAGAAGTCCAAGATAGTGTTTTTTAGACTGGCTGCCACGAGCTGAATCGAATGCAGCCAAGAGCGAGCGTCTAGGACTTACGGTTCAGGAGTTATTCACAGAAACATGGTTCTGAACATGCTGCCAATTGCTCGCCTGGGAAACATGCAGAGAAGTCCAAGATAGTGTTTTTTAGACTGGCTGCCACGAGCTGAATCGAATGCAGCCAAGAGCGAGCGTCTAGGACTTACGGTTCAGGAGTTATTCACAGAAACATGGTTCTGAACATGCTGCCAATTGCTCGCCTGGGAAACATGCAGAGAAGTCCAAGATAGTGTTTTTTAGACTGGCTGCCACGAGCTGAATCGAATGCAGCCAAGAGCGAGCGTCTAGGACTTACGGTTCAGGAGTTATTCACAGAAACATGGTTCTGAACATGCTGCCAATTGCTCGCCTGGGAAACATGCAGAGAAGTCCAAGATAGTGTTTTTTAGACTGGCTGCCACGAGCTGAATCGAATGCAGCCAAGAGCGAGCGTCTAGGACTTACGGTTCAGGAGTTATTCACAGAAACATGGTTCTGAACATGCTGCCAATTGCTCGCCTGGGAAACATGCAGAGAAGTCCAAGATAGTGTTTTTTAGACTGGCTGCCACGAGCTGAATCGAATGCAGCCAAGAGCGAGCGTCTGTGACTTACGGTTCAGGAGTTATTCACAGAAACATGGTTCTGAACATGCTGCCAATTGCTCGCCTGGGAAACATGCAGAGAAGTCCAAGATAGTGTTTTTTAGACTGGCTGCCACGAGCTGAATCGAATGCAGCCAAGAGCGAGCGTCTAGGACTTACGGTTCAGGAGTTATTCACAGAAACATGGTTCTGAACATGCTGCCAATTGCTCGCCTGGGAAACATGCAGAGAAGTCCAAGATAGTGTTTTTTAGACTGGCTGCCACGAGCTGAATCGAATGCAGCCAAGAGCGAGCGTCTAGGACTTACGGTTCAGGAGTTATTCACAGAAACATGGTTCTGAACATGCTGCCAATTGCTCGCCTGGGAAACAAGCAGAGAAGTCCAAGATAGTGTTTTTTAGACTGGCTGCCACGAGCTGAATCGAATGCAGCCAAGAGCGAGCGTCTAGGACTTACGGTTCAGGAGTTATTCACAGAAACATGGTTCTTTTACTGCCAGCCGCGAAAGCGAAAATAACCAAGATCGAGCGTCTAGGATTTACTTGTCAATAACTCGCCTGGGAAACATCCAGAGAAGTCAAACACAGTGCTCCTATACTAATTGCCTGGCGCTGAGACGAATGCCGCCAAGATCGAGCGTCTAGGACTTACGGTTCAAGAATTAGCTTTAGAAACATTTGCCTTAGGAACATGCAGAGAAGTCCAAGATAGTGTTTTTTAGACTGGCTGCCACGAGCTGAATCGAATGCAGCCAAGAGCGAGCGTCTAGGACTTACGGTTCAGGAGTTATTCACAGAAACATGGTTCTGAACATGCTGCCAATTGCTCGCCTGGGAAACATGCAGAGAAGTCCAAGATAGTGTTTTTTAGACTGGCTGCCACGAGCTGAATCGAATGCAGCCAAGAGCGAGCGTCTAGGACTTACGGTTCAGGAGTTATTCACAGAAACATGGTTCTGAACATGCTGCCAATTGCTCGCCTGGGAAACATGCAGAGAAGTCCAAGATAGTGTTTTTTAGACTGGCTGCCACGAGCTGAATCGAATGCAGCCAAGAGCGAGCGTCTAGGACTTACGGTTCAGGAGTTATTCACAGAAACATGGTTCTGAACATGCTGCCAATTGCTCGCCTGGGAAACATGCAGAGAAGTCCAAGATAGTGTTTTTTAGACTGGCTGCCACGAGCTGAATCGAATGCAGCCAAGAGCGAGCGTCTAGGACTTACGGTTCAGGAGTTATTCACAGAAACATGGTTCTGAACATGCTGACAATTGCTCGCCTGGGAAACATCCAGAGAAGTCAAACACAGTGCTCCTATACTAATTGCCTGGCGCTGAGACGAATGCCGCCAAGATCGAGCGTCTAGGACTTACGGTTCAAGAATTAGCTTTAGAAACATTTGCCTTAGGAACATGCAGAGAAGTCCAAGATAGTGTTTTTTAGACTGGCTGCCACGAGCTGAATCGAATGCAGCCAAGAGCGAGCGTCTAGGACTTACGGTTCAGGAGTTATTCACAGAAACATGGTTCTGAACATGCTGCCAATTGCTCGCCTGGGAAACATGCAGAGAAGTCCAAGATAGTGTTTTTTAGACTGGCTGCCACGAGCTGAATCGAATGCAGCCAAGAGCGAGCGTCTAGGACTTACGGTTCAGGAGTTATTCACAGAAACATGGTTCTGAACATGCTGACAATTGCTCGCCTGGGAAACATCCAGAGAAGTCAAACACAGTGCTCCTATACTAATTGCCTGGCGCTGAGACGAATGCCGCCAAGATCGAGCATCTAGGACTTACGGTTCAAGAATTAGCTTTAGAAACATTTGCCTTAGGAACATGCAGAGAAGTCCAAGATAGTGTTTTTTAGACTGGCTGCCACGAGCTGAATCGAATGCAGCCAAGAGCGAGCGTCTAGGACTTACGGTTCAGGAGTTATTCACAGAAACATGGTTCTGAACATGCTGCCAATTGCTCGCCTGGGAAACATGCAGAGAAGTCCAAGATAGTGTTTTTTAGACTGGCTGCCACGAGCTGAATCGAATGCAGCCAAGAGCGAGCGTCTAGGACTTACGGTTCAGGAGTTATTCACAGAAACATGGTTCTTTTACTGCCAGCCGCGAAAGCGAAAATAACCAAGATCGAGCGTCTAGGATTTACTTGTCAATAACTCGCCTGGGAAACATCCAGAGAAGTCAAACACAGTGCTCCTATACTAATTGCCTGGCGCTGAGACGAATGCCGCCAAGATCGAGCGTCTAGGACTTACGGTTCAAGAATTAGCTTTAGAAACATTTGCCTTAGGAACATGCAGAGAAGTCCAAGATAGTGTTTTTTAGACTGGCTGCCACGAGCTGAATCGAATGCAGCCAAGAGCGAGCGTCTAGGACTTACGGTTCAGGAGTTATTCACAGAAACATGGTTCTGAACATGCTGCCAATTGCTCGCCTGGGAAACATGCAGAGAAGTCCAAGATAGTGTTTTTTAGACTGGCTGCCACGAGCTGAATCGAATGCAGCCAAGAGCGAGCGTCTAGGACTTACGGTTCAGGAGTTATTCACAGAAACATGGTTCTGAAAATGCTGCCAATTGCTCGCCTGGGAAACAAGCAGAGAAGTCCAAGATAGTGTTTTTTAGACTGGCTGCCACGAGCTGAATCGAATGCAGCCAAGAGCGAGCGTCTAGGACTTACGGTTCAGGAGTTATTCACAGAAACATGGTTCTTTTACTGCCAGCCGCGAAAGCGAAAATAACCAAGATCGAGCGTCTAGGATTTACTTGTCAATAACTCGCCTGGGAAACATCCAGAGAAGTCAAACACAGTGCTCCTATACTAATTGCGTGGCGCTGAGACGAATGCCGCCAAGATCGAGCGTCTAGGACTTACGGTTCAAGAATTAGCTTTAGAAACATTTGCCTTAGGAACATGCAGAGAAGTCCAAGATAGTGTTTTTTAGACTGGCTGCCACGAGCTGAATCGAATGCAGCCAAGAGCGAGCGTCTAGGACTTACGGTTCAGGAGTTATTCACAGAAACATGGTTCTGAACATGCTGCCAATTGCTCGCCTGGGAAACATGCAGAGAAGTCCAAGATAGTGTTTTTTTAGACTGGCTGCCACGAGCTGAATCGAATGCAGCCAAGAGCGAGCGTCTAGGACTTACGGTTCAGGAGTTATTCACAGAAACATGGTTCTGAACATGCTGCCAATTGCTCGCCTGGGAAACATGCAGAGAAGTCCAAGATAGTGTTTTTTAGACTGGCTGCCACGAGCTGAATCGAATGCAGCCAAGAGCGAGCGTCTAGGACTTACGGTTCAGGAGTTATTCACAGAAACATGGTTCTGAACATGCTGCCAATTGCTCGCCTGGGAAACATGCAGAGAAGTCCAAGATAGTGTTTTTTAGACTGGCTGCCACGAGCTGAATCGAATGCAGCCAAGAGCGAGCGTCTAGGACTTACGGTTCAGGAGTTATTCACAGAAACATGGTTCTGAACATGCTGCCAATTGCTCGCCTGGGAAACAAGCAGAGAAGTCCAAGATAGTGTTTTTTAGACTGGCTGCCACGAGCTGAATCGAATGCAGCCAAGAGCGAGCGTCTAGGACTTACGGTTCAGGAGTTATTCACAGAAACATGGTTCTTTTACTGCCAGCCGCGAAAGCGAAAATAACCAAGATCGAGCGTCTAGGATTTACTTGTCAATAACTCGCCTGGGAAACATCCAGAGAAGTCAAACACAGTGCTCCTATACTAATTGCGTGGCGCTGAGACGAATGCCGCCAAGATCGAGCGTCTAGGACTTACGGTTCAAGAATTAGCTTTAGAAACATTTGCCTTAGGAACATGCAGAGAAGTCCAAGATAGTGTTTTTTAGACTGGCTGCCACGAGCTGAATCGAATGCAGCCAAGAGCGAGCGTCTAGGACTTACGGTTCAGGAGTTATTCACAGAAACATGGTTCTGAACATGCTGCCAATTGCTCGCCTGGGAAACATGCAGAGAAGTCCAAGATAGTGTTTTTTAGACTGGCTGCCACGAGCTGAATCGAATGCAGCCAAGAGCGAGCGTCTAGGACTTACGGTTCAGGAGTTATTCACAGAAACATGGTTCTGAACATGCTGCCAATTGCTCGCCTGGGAAACATGCAGAGAAGTCCAAGATAGTGTTTTTTAGACTGGCTGCCACGAGCTGAATCGAATGCAGCCAAGAGCGAGCGTCTAGGACTTACGGTTCAGGAGTTATTCACAGAAACATGGTTCTTTTACTGCCAGCCGCGAAAGCGAAAATAACCAAGATCGAGCGTCTAGGATTTACTTGTCAATAACTCGCCTGGGAAACATCCAGAGAAGTCAAACACAGTGCTCCTATACTAATTGCCTGGCGCTGAGACGAATGCCGCCAAGATCGAGCGTCTAGGACTTACGGTTCAAGAATTAGCTTTAGAAACATTTGCCTTAGGAACATGCAGAGAAGTCCAAGATAGTGTTTTTTAGACTGGCTGCCACGAGCTGAATCGAATGCAGCCAAGAGCGAGCGTCTAGGACTTACGGTTCAGGAGTTATTCACAGAAACATGGTTCTGAACATGCTGCCAATTGCTCGCCTGGGAAACATGCAGAGAAGTCCAAGATAGTGTTTTTTAGACTGGCTGCCACGAGCTGAATCGAATGCAGCCAAGAGCGAGCGTCTAGGACTTACGGTTCAGGAGTTATTCACAGAAACATGGTTCTGAACATGCTGCCAATTGCTCGCCTGGGAAACATGCAGAGAAGTCCAAGATAGTGTTTTTTAGACTGGCTGCCACGAGCTGAATCGAATGCAGCCAAGAGCGAGCGTCTAGGACTTACGGTTCAGGAGTTATTCACAGAAACATGGTTCTGAACATGCTGCCAATTGCTCGCCTGGGAAACATGCAGAGAAGTCCAAGATAGTGTTTTTTAGACTGGCTGCCACGAGCTGATACGAATGCAGCCAAGAGCGAGCGTCTAGGACTTACGGTTCAGGAGTTATTCACAGAAACATGGTTCTGAACATGCTGACAATTGCTCGCCTGGGAAACATCCAGAGAAGTCAAACACAGTGCTCCTATACTAATTGCCTGGCGCTGAGACGAATGCCGCCAAGATCGAGCGTCTAGGACTTACGGTTCAAGAATTAGCTTTAGAAACATTTGCCTTAGGAACATGCAGAGAAGTCCAAGAT
>NW_027462273.1:0-42860 GCF_050947455.1 Rhinoderma darwinii
CTAATTGCCAGGCGCTGAGACGAATGCCGCCAAGATCGAGCGCCTATGACTTACGGTTCAAGAATTAGCCTCAGAAACAGTGGTTTTGAACCGGCTACCAATAGCTCGCCTGGGAAACATCCAGAGAAGTCCAAAATAGTGTTTTTTTAGACTGGCTGCCACGAGCTGAAACGAATGCAGCCAAGAGCGAGCGTCTGTGACTTACGGTTCAAGAGTTATTCACAGAAACATGGTTCTGAACTTTGCTGCCAGCCGCGAAAGCGAAAGTAACCAAGACCGAGCGTCTAGGATTTACTTGTCAATAGCTCGCCTGGGAAACATCCAGAGAAGTCAAAGACAGTGCTTCTATACTAATTGCCAGGCGCTGAGAGGAATGCCGCCAAGATCGAGCGTCTATGACTTACGGTTCAAGAATTAGCCTCAGAAACAGTGGGAAACAGTGCTTCTATACTAATTGCCAGGCGCTGAGACGAATGCCGCCAAGATCGAGCGTCTATGACTTACGGTTCAAGAATTAGCCTCAGAAACAGTGGTTCTAAACATGCTGCCAATAGCTCGCCTGGGAAGCATCCAGAGAAGTCCAAGATAGTGTTTTTTAGACTGGCTGCCACGAGCTGAAACGAATGCAACCAAGAGCGAGCGTCTGTGACTTACGGTTCAAGAGTTATTCACAGAAACATGGTTCTGAACTTTGCTGCCAGCCGCGAAAGCGAAAGTAACCAAGATCGAGCGTCTAGGATTTACTTGTCAATAGCTCGCCTGGGAAACATCCAGAGAAGTCAAAGACAGTGCTTCTATACTAATTGCCAGGCGCTGAAACGAATGCCGCCAAGATCGAGCGTCTATGACTTACGGTTCAAGAATTAGCCTCAGAAACAGTGGGAAACAGTGCTTCTATACTAATTGCCAGGCGCTGAGACGAATGCCGCCAAGATCGAGCGTCTATGACTTACGGTTCAAGAATTAGCCTCAGAAACAGTGGTTCTAAACATGCTGCCAATAGCTCGCCTGGGAAGCATCCAGAGAAGTCCAAGATAGTGTTTTTTAGACTGGCTGCCACGAGCTGAAACGAATGCAACCAAGAGCGAGCGTCTGTGACTTACGGTTCAAGAGTTATTCACAGAAACATGGTTCTGAACTTTGCTGCCAGCCGCGAAAGCGAAAGTAACCAAGATCGAGCGTCTAGGATTTACTTGTCAATAGCTCGCCTGCGAAACATCCAGAGAAGTCAAAGACAGTGCTTCTTTACTAATTGCCAGGCGCTGAGACGAATGCCGCCAAGATCGAGCGTCTATGACTTACGGTTCAAGAATTAGCCTCAGAAACAGTGGGAAACAGTGCTTCTACACTAATTGCCAGGCGCTGAGACGAATGCCGCCAAGATCGAGCGTCTATGACTTACGGTTCAAGAATTAGCCTCAGAAACAGTGGTTCTGAACATGCTGCCAATAGCTCGCCTGGGAAACATCCAGAGAAGTCCAAGATAGTGTTTTTTTAGACTGGCTGCCACGAGCTGAAACGAATGCAGCCAAGAGCGAGCGTCTGTGACTTACGGTTCAAGAGTTATTCACAGAAACATGGTTCTGAACTTTGCTGCCAGCCGCGAAAGCGAAAATAACCAAGATCGAGCGTCTAGGATTTACTTGTCAATAGCTCGCCTGGGAAACTTTGAGATAAGTCAAAGACAGTGCTTCTATACTAATTGCCAAGCGCTGAGACGAATGCCGCCAAGATCGAGCGTCTATGACTTACGGTTCAAGAATTAGCCTCAGAAACAGTGGGAAACAGTGCTTCTATACTAATTGCCAGGCGCTGAGACGAATGCCGCCAAGATCGAGCGTCTATGACTTACGGTTCAAGAATTAGCCTCAGAAACAGTGGTTCTGAACATGCTGCCAATAGCTCGCCTGGGAAACATCCAGAGAAGTCCAAGATAGTGTTTTTTTAGACTGGCTGCCACGAGCTGAAACGAATGCAGCCAAGAGCGAGCGTCTGTGACTTACGGTTCAAGAGTTATTCACAGAAACATGGTTCTGAACTTTGCTGCCAGCCGCGAAAGCGAAAGTAACCAAGATCGAGCGTCTAGGATTTACTTGTCAATAGCTCGCCTGGGAAACATCCAGAGAAGTCAAAGACAGTGCTTCTCTACTAATTGCCAGGCGCTGAGACGAATGCCGCCAAGATCGAGCGTCTATGACTTACGGTTCAAGAATTAGCCTCAGAAACAGTGGGAAACAGTGCTTCTATACTAATTGCCAGGCGCTGAGACGAATGCCGCCAAGATCGAGCGTCTATGACTTAAGGTTCAAGAATTAGCCTCAGAAACAGTGGTTCTAAACATGCTGCCAATAGCTCGACTGGGAAGCATCCAGAGAAGTCCAAGATAGTGTTTTTTAGACTGGCTGCCACGAGCTGAAACGAATGCAACCAAGAGCGAGCGTCTGTGACTTACGGTTCAAGAGTTATTCACAGAAACATGGTTCTGAACTTTGCTGCCAGCCGCGAAAGTAACCAAGATCGAGCGTCTAGGATTTACTTGTCAATAGCTCGCCTGCGAAACATCCAGAGAAGTCAAAGACAGTGCTTCTTTACTAATTGCCAGGCGCTGAGACGAATGCCGCCAAGATCGAGCGTCTATGACTTACGGTTCAAGAATTAGCCTCAGAAACAGTGGGAAACAGTGCTTCTATACTAATTGCCAGGCGCTGAGACGAATGCCGCCAAGATCGAGCGTCTATGACTTACGGTTCAAGAATTAGCCTTAGAAACAGTGGTTCTGAACATGCTGCCAATAGCTCGCCTGGGAAACATCCAGAGAAGTCCAAGATAGTGTTTTTTTAGACTGGCTGCCACGAGCTGAAACGAATGCAGCCAAGAGCGAGCGTCTGTGACTTACGGTTCAAGAGTTATTCACAGAAACATGGTTCTGAACTTTGCTGCCAGCCGCGAAAGCGAAAATAACCAAGATCGAGCGTCTAGGATTTACTTGTCAATAGCTCGCCTGGGAAACTTTGAGATAAGTCAAAGACAGTGCTTCTATACTAATTGCCAGGCGCTGAGACGAATGCCGCCAAGATCGAGCGTCTATGACTTACGGTTCAAGAATTAGCCTCAGAAACAGTGGGAAACAGTGCTTCTATACTAATTGCCAGGCGCTGAGACGAATGCCGCCAAGATCGAGCGTCTATGACTTACGGTTCAAGAATTAGCCTCAGAAACAGTGGTTCTGAACATGCTGCCAATAGCTCGCCTGGGAAACATCCAGAGAAGTCCAAGATAGTGTTTTTTTAGACTGGCTGCCACGAGCTGAAACGAATGCAGCCAAGAGCGAGCGTCTGTGACTTACGGTTCAAGAGTTTTTCACAGAAACATGGTTCTGAACTTTGCTGCCAGCCGCGAAAGCGAAAATAACCAAGATCGAGCGTCTAGGATTTACTTGTCAATAGCTCGCCTGGGAAACTTTGAGATAAGTCAAAGACAGTGCTTCTATACTAATTGCCAGGCGCTGAGACGAATGCCGCCAAGATCGAGCATCTATGACTTACGGTTCAAGAATTAGCCTCAGAAACAGTGGGAAACAGTGCTTCTATACTAATTGCCAGGCGCTGAGACGAATGCCGCCAAGATCGAGCGTCTATGACTTACGGTTCAAGAATTAGCCTCAGAAACAGTGGTTCTGAACATGCTGCCAATAGCTCGCCTGGGAAACATCCAGAGAAGTCCAAGATAGTGTTTTTTTAGACTGGCTGCCACGAGCTGAAACGAATGCAGCCAAGAGCGAGCGTCTGTGACTTACGGTTCAAGAGTTTTTCACAGAAACATGGTTCTGAACTTTGCTGCCAGCCGCGAAAGCGAAAATAACCAAGATCGAGCGTCTAGGATTTACTTGTCAATAGCTCGCCTGGGAAACTTTGAGATAAGTCAAAGACAGTGCTTCTATACTAATTGCCAGGCGCTGAGACGAATGCCGCCAAGATCGAGCGTCTATGACTTACGGTTCAAGAATTAGCCTCAGAAACAGTGGGAAACAGTGCTTCTATGCTAATTGCCAGGCGCTGAGACGAATGCCGCCAAGATCGAGCGTCTATGACTTACGGTTCAAGAATTAGCCTCAGAAACAGTGGTTCTGAACATGCTGCCAATAGCTCGCCTGGGAAACATCCAGAGAAGTCCTAGATAGTGTTTTTTTAGACTGGCTGCCACGAGCTGAAACGAATGCAGCCAAGAGCGAGCGTCTGTGACTTACGGTTCAAGAGTTATTCACAGAAACATGGTTCTGAACTTTGCTGCCAGCCGCGAAAGCGAAAGTAACCAAGATCGAGCGTCTAGGATTTACTTGTCAATAGCTCGCCTGGGAAACATCCAGAGAAGTCAAAGACAGTGCTTCTATACTAATTGCCAGGCGCTGAGACGAATGCCGCCAAGATCGAGCGTCTATGACTTACGGTTCAAGAATTAGCCTCAGAAACAGTGGGAAACAGTGCTTCTATACTAATTGCCAGGCGCTGAGACGAATGCCGCCAAGATCGAGCGTCTATGACTTACGGTTCAAGAATTAGCCTCAGAAACAGTGGTTCTAAACATGCTGCCAATAGCTCGCCTGGGAAGCATCCAGAGAAGTCCAAGATAGTGTTTTTTAGACTGGCTGCCACGAGCTGAAACGAATGCAACCAAGAGCGAGCGTCTGTGACTTACGGTTCAAGAGTTATTCACAGAAACATGGTTCTGAACTTTGCTGCCAGCCGCGAAAGCGAAAGTAACCAAGATCGAGCGTCTAGGATTTACTTGTCAATAGCTCGCCTGCGAAACATCCAGAGAAGTCAAAGACAGTGCTTCTTTACTAATTGCCAGGCGCTGAGACGAATGCCGCCAAGATCGAGCGTCTATGACTTACGGTTCAAGAATTAGCCTCAGAAACAGTGGGAAACAGTGCTTCTATACTAATTGCCAGGCGCTGAGACGAATGCCGCCAAGATCGAGCGTCTATGACTTACGGTTCAAGAATTAGCCTCAGAAACAGTGGTTCTGAACATGCTGCCAATAGCTCGCCTGGGAAACATCCAGAGAAGTCCAAGATAGTGTTTTTTTAGACTGGCTGCCACGAGCTGAAACGAATGCAGCCAAGAGCGAGCGTCTGTGACTTACGGTTCAAGAGTTATTCACAGAAACATGGTTCTGAACTTTGCTGCCAGCCGCGAAAGCGAAAATAACCAAGATCGAGCGTCTAGGATTTACTTGTCAATAGCTCGCCTGGGAAACTTTGAGATAAGTCAAAGACAGTGCTTCTATACTAATTGCCAGGCGCTGAGACGAATGCCGCCAAGATCGAGCGTCTATGACTTACGGTTCAAGAATTAGCCTCAGAAACAGTGGGAAACAGTGCTTCTATACTAATTGCCAGGCGCTGAGACGAATGCCGCCAAGATCGAGCGTCTATGACTTACGGTTCAAGAATTAGCCTCAGAAACAGTGGTTCTGAACATGCTGCCAATAGCTCGCCTGGGAAACATCCAGAGAAGTCCAAGATAGTGTTTTTTTAGACTGGCTGCCACGAGCTGAAACGAATGCAGCCAAGAGCGAGCGTCTGTGACTTACGGTTCAAGAGTTATTCACAGAAACATGGTTCTGAACTTTGCTGCCAGCCGCGAAAGCGAAAATAACCAAGATCGAGCGTCTAGGATTTACTTGTCAATAGCTCGCCTGGGAAACTTTGAGATAAGTCAAAGACAGTGCTTCTATACTAATTGCCAGGCGCTGAGACGAATGCCGCCAAGATCGAGCGTCTATGACTTACGGTTCAAGAATTAGCCTCAGAAACAGTGGGAAACAGTGCTTCTATACTAATTGCCAGGCGCTGAGACGAATGCCGCCAAGATCGAGCGTCTATGACTTACGGTTCAAGAATTAGCCTCAGAAACAGTGGTTCTGAACATGCTGCCAATAGCTCGCCTGGGAAACATCCAGAGAAGTCCAAGATAGTGTTTTTTTAGACTGGCTGCCACGAGCTGAAACGAATGCAGCCAAGAGCGAGCGTCTGTGACTTACGGTTCAAGAGTTATTCACAGAAACATGGTTCTGAACTTTGCTGCCAGCCGCGAAAGCGAAAATAACCAAGATCGAGCGTCTAGGATTTACTTGTCAATAGCTCGCCTGGGAAACTTTGAGATAAGTCAAAGACAGTGCTTCTATACTAATTGCCAGGCGCTGAGACGAATGCCGCCAAGATCGAGCGTCTATGACTTACGGTTCAAGAATTAGCCTCAGAAACAGTGGGAAACAGTGCTTCTATACTAATTGCCAGGCGCTGAGATGAATGCCGCCAAGATCGAGCGTCTATGACTTACGGTTCAAGAATTAGCCTCAGAAACAGTGGTTCTGAACATGCTGCCAATAGCTCGCCTGGGAAACATCCAGAGAAGTCCAAGATAGTGTTTTTTTAGACTGGCTGCCACGAGCTGAAACGAATGCAGCCAAGAGCGAGCGTCTGTGACTTACGGTTCAAGAGTTATTCACAGAAACATGGTTCTGAACTTTGCTGCCAGCCGCGAAAGCGAAAATAACCAAGATCGAGCGTCTAGGATTTACTTGTCAATAGCTCGCCTGGGAAACTTTGAGATAAGTCAAAGACAGTGCTTCTATACTAATTGCCAGGCGCTGAGACGAATGCCGCCAAGATCGAGCGTCTATGACTTACGGTTCAAGAATTAGCCTCAGAAACAGTGGGAAACAGTGCTTCTATACTAATTGCCAGGCGCTGAGACGAATGCCGCCAAGATCGAGCGTCTATGACTTACGGTTCAAGAATTAGCCTCAGAAACAGTGGTTCTGAACATGCTGCCAATAGCTCGCCTGGGAAACATCCAGAGAAGTCCAAGATAGTGTTTTTTTAGACTGGCTGCCACAAGCTGAAACGAATGCAGCCAAGAGCGAGCGTCTGTGACTTACGGTTCAAGAGTTATTCACAGAAACATGGTTCTGAACTTTGCTGCCAGCCGCGAAAGCGAAAGTAACCAAGATCGAGCGTCTAGGATTTACTTGTGAATAGCTCGCCTGGGAAACTTTGAGATAAGTCAAAGACAGTGCTTCTATACTAATTGCCAGGCGCTGAGACGAATGCCGCCAAGATCAAGCGTCTAAGACTTACGGTTCAAGAATTAGCCTCAGAAACAGTGGGAAACAGTGCTTCTATACTAATTGCCAGGCGCTGAGACGAATGCCGCCAAGATCGAGCGTCTATGACTTACGGTTTAAGAATTAGCCTCAGAAACAGTGGTTCTGAACATGCTGCCAATAGCTCGCCTGGGAAACATCCAGAGAAGTCCAAGATAGTGTTTTTTTTAGACTGGCTGCCACGAGCTGAAACGAATGCAGCCAAGAGCGAGCGTCTGTGACTTACGGTTCAAAAGTTATTCACATAAACATGGTTCTGAACTTTGCTGCCAGCCGCGAAAGCGAAAGCAACCAAGATCGAGCGTCTAGGATTTACTTGTGAATAGCTCGCCTGGAAAACATCCAGAGAAGTCAAAGACAGTGCAGCTATACTAATTGCCAGGCGCTGAGACGAATGCCGCCAAGATCAAGCGTCTAAGACTTACGGTTCAAGAATTAGCCTCAGAAACAGTGGGAAACAGTGCTTCTATACTAATTGCCAGGCGCTGAGACGAATGCCGCCAAGATCGAGCGTCTATGACTTACGGTTCAAGAATTAGCCTCAGAAACAGTGGTTCTAAACATGCTGCCAATAGCTCGCCTGGGAAGCATCCAGAGAAGTCCAAGATAGTATTTTTT
Source organism: Rhinoderma darwinii (assembly GCF_050947455.1). Lineage (NCBI taxonomy): Eukaryota > Metazoa > Chordata > Amphibia > Anura > Rhinodermatidae > Rhinoderma > Rhinoderma darwinii. The sequence goes on from NW_027462273.1 coordinate 7,789, forward strand.
AGACTGGCTGCCACGAGCTGAAACGAATGCAACCAAGAGCGAGCGTCTGTGACTTACGGTTCAAGAGTTATTCACAGAAACATGGTTCTGAACTTTGCTGCCAGCCGCGAAAGCGAAAGTAACCAAGATCGAGCGTCTAGGATTTACTTGTCAATAGCTCGCCTGCGAAACATCCAGAGAAGTCAAAGACAGTGCTTCTTTACTAATTGCCAGGCGCTGAGACGAATGCCGCCAAGATCGAGCGTCTATGACTTACGGTTCAAGAATTTGCCTCAGAAACAGTGGTTCTGAACATGCTGCCAATAGCTCGCCTGGGAAACATCCAGAGAAGTCCAAGATAGTGTTTTTTTAGACTGGCTGCCACGAGCTGAAACGAATGCAGCCAAGAGCGAGCGTCTGTGACTTACGGTTCAAAAGTTATTCACATAAACATGGTTCTGAACTTTGCTGCCAGCCGCGAAAGCGAAAGCAACCAAGATCGAGCGTCTAGGATTTACTTGTGAATAGCTTGCCTGGAAAACATCCAGAGAAGTCAAAGACAGTGCAGCTATACTAATTGCCAGGCGCTGAGACGAATGCCGCCAAGATCAAGCGTCTAAGACTTACGGTTCAAGAATTAGCCTCAGAAACAGTGGGAAACAGTGCTTCTATACTAATTGCCAGGCGCTGAGACGAATGCCGCCAAGATCGAGCGTCTATGACTTACGGTTCAAGAATTAGCCTCAGAAACAGTGGTTCTAAACATGCTGCCAATAGCTCGCCTGGGAAGCATCCAGAGAAGTCCAAGATAGTGTTTTTTAGACTGGCTGCCACGAGCTGAAACGAATGCAACCAAGAGCGAGCGTCTGTGACTTACGGTTCAAGAGTTATTCACAGAAACATGGTTCTGAACTTTGCTGCCAGCCGCGAAAGCGAAAGTAACCAAGATCGAGCGTCTAGGATTTACTTGTCAATAGCTCGCCTGCGAAACATCCAGAGAAGTCAAAGACAGTGCTTCTTTACTAATTGCCAGGCGCTGAGACGAATGCCGCCAAGATCGAGCGTCTATGACTTACGGTTCAAGAATTAGCCTCAGAAACAGTGGTTCTGAACATGCTGCCAATAGCTCGCCTGGGAAACATCCAGAGAAGTCCAAGATAGTGTTTTTTTTAGACTGGCTGCCACGAGCTGAAACGAATGCAGCCAAGAGCGAGCGTCTGTGACTTACGGTTCAAGAGTTATTCACAGAAACATGGTTCTGAACTTTGCTGCCAGCCGCGAAAGCGAAAGTAACCAAGATCGAGCGTCTAGGATTTACTTGTCAATAGCTCGCCTGGGAAACATCCAGAGAAGTCAAAGACAGTGCTTCTATACTAATTGCCAGGCGCTGAGACGAATGCCGCCAAGATCGAGCGTCTATGACTTACGGTTCAAGAATTAGCCTCAGAAACAGTGGGAAACAGTGCTTCTATACTAATTGCCAGGCGCTGAGACGAATGCCGCCAAGATCGAGCGTCTATGACTTACGGTTCAAGAATTAGCCTCAGAAACAGTGGTTCTAAACATGCTGCCAATAGCTCGCCTGGGAAGCATCCAGAGAAGTCCAAGATAGTGTTTTTTAGACTGGCTGCCACGAGCTGAAACGAATGCAACCAAGAGCGAGCGTCTGTGACTTACGGTTCAAGAGTTATTCACAGAAACATGGTTCTGAACTTTGCTGCCAGCCGCGAAAGCGAAAGTAACCAAGATCGAGCGTCTAGGATTTACTTGTCAATAGCTCGCCTGCGAAACATCCAGAGAAGTCAAAGACAGTGCTTCTTTACTAATTGCCAGGCGCTGAGACGAATGCCGCCAAGATCGAGCGTCTATGACTTACGGTTCAAGAATTAGCCTCAGAAACAGTGGGAAACAGTGCTTCTATACTAATTGCCAGGCGCTGAGACGAATGCCGCCAAGATCGAGCGTCTATGACTTACGGTTCAAGAATTAGCCTCAGAAACAGTGGTTCTGAACATGCTGCCAATAGCTCGCCTGGGAAACATCCAGAGAAGTCCAAGATAGTGTTTTTTTAGACTGGCTGCCACGAGCTGAAACGAATGCAGCCAAGAGCGAGCGTCTGTGACTTACGGTTCAAGAGTTATTCACAGAAACATGGTTCTGAACTTTGCTGCCAGCCGCGAAAGCGAAAATAACCAAGATCGAGCGTCTAGGATTTACTTGTCAATAGCTCGCCTGGGAAACTTTGAGATAAGTCAAAGACAGTGCTTCTATACTAATTGCCAGGCGCTGAGACGAATGCCGCCAAGATCGAGCGTCTATGACTTACGGTTCAAGAATTAGCCTCAGAAACAGTGGGAAACAGTGCTTCTATACTAATTGCCAGGCGCTGAGACGAATGCCGCCAAGATCGAGCGTCTATGACTTACGGTTCAAGAATTAGCCTCAGAAACAGTGGTTCTGAACATGCTGCCAATAGCTCGCCTGGGAAACATCCAGAGAAGTCCAAGATAGTGTTTTTTTAGACTGGCTGCCACGAGCTGAAACGAATGCAGCCAAGAGCGAGCGTCTGTGACTTACGGTTCAAGAGTTATTCACAGAAACATGGTTCTGAACTTTGCTGCCAGCCGCGAAAGCGAAAATAACCAAGATCGAGCGTCTAGGATTTACTTGTCAATAGCTCGCCTGGGAAACTTTGAGATAAGTCAAAGACAGTGCTTCTATACTAATTGCCAGGCGCTGAGACGAATGCCGCCAAGATCGAGCGTCTATGACTTACGGTTCAAGAATTAGCCTCAGAAACAGTGCTTCTATACTAATTGCCAGGCGCTGAGACGAATGCCGCCAAGATCGAGCGTCTAAGACTTACGGTTCAAGAATTAGCCTCAGAAACAGTGGGAAACAGTGCTTCTATACTAATTGCCAGGCGCTGAGACGAATGCCGCCAAGATCGAGCGTCTATGACTTACGGTTCAAGAATTAGCCTCAGAAACAGTGGTTCTGAACATGCTGCCAATAGCTCGCCTGGGAAACATCCAGAGAAGTCCAAGATAGTGTTTTTTTAGACTGGCTGCCACGAGCTGAAACGAATGCAGCCCAGAGCGAGCGTCTGTGACTTACGGTTCAAGAGTTATTCACAGAAACATGGTTCTGAACTTTGCTGCCAGCCGCGAAAGCGAAAATAACCAAGATCGAGCGTCTAGGATTTACTTGTCAATAGCTCGGCTGGGAAACATCCAGAGAAGTCAAAGACAGTGCTTCTATACTAATTGCCAGGCGCTGAGACGAATGCCGCCAAGATCTAGCGTCTATGACTTACGGTTCAAGAAATAGCCTCAGAAACAGTGGGAAACAGTGCTTCTATACTAATTGCCAGGCGCTGAGACGAATGCCGCCAAGATCGAGCGTCTATGACTTACGGTTCAAGAATTAGCCTCAGAAACAGTGGTTCTGAACATGCTGCCAATTGCTCGCCTGGGAAACATCCAGAGAAGTCCAGTGATAGCGTTTTTTAGACTGGCTGCCACGAGCTGAAACTAATGCCGCCAAGATCGAGCGTCTATGACTTACGGTTCAAGAATTAGCCTCAGAAACAGTGGTTCTGAACATGCTGCCAATAGCTCGCCTGGGAAACATCCAGAGAAGTCCAACATAGTGTTTTTTAGACTGGCTGCCACGAGCTGAAACGAATGCAGCCAAGAGCGAGCGTCTGTGACTTACGGTTCAAGAGTTATTCACAGAAACATGGTTCTGAACTTTGCTGCCAGCCGCGAAAGCGAAAATAACCAAGATCGAGCGTCTAGGATTTACTTGTCAATAGCTCGCCTGGGAAACATCCAGAGAAGTCAAAGACAGTGCTTCTATACTAATTGCCAGGCGCTGAGACGAATGCCGCCAAGATCGAGCGTCTATGACTTACGGTTCAAGAATTAGCCTCAGAAACAGTGGTTCTGAACATGCTGCCAATAGCTCGCCTGGGAAACATCCAGAGAAGTCCAACATAGTGTTTTTTAGACTGGCTGCCACGAGCTGAAACGAATGCAGCCAAGAGAGAGCGTCTGTGACTTACGGTTCAAGAGTTATTCACAGAAACATGGTTCTGAACTTTACTGCCAGCCGCGAAAGCGAAAATAACCAAGATCGAGCGTCTAGGATTTACTTGTCAATAGCTCGCCTGGGAAACATCCAGAGAAGTCAAAGACAGTGCTTCTATACTAATTGCCAGACGCTGAGACGAATGCCGCCAAGATCGAGCGTCTATGACTTACGGTTCAAGAATTAGCCTCAGAAACAGTGGTTCTGAACATGCTGCCAATTGCTCGCCTGGGAAACATCCAGAGAAGTCCAAGATAGTGTTTTTTTAGACTGGCTGCCACGAGCTGAAACGAATGCAGCCAAGAGCGAGCGTCTGTGACTTACGGTTCAAGAGTTATTCACAGAAACATGGTTCTGAACTTTGTTGCCAGCCGCGAAAGCGAAAATAACCAAGATCGAGCGTCTAGGATTTACTTGTCAATAGCTCGCCTGGGAAACATCCAGAGAAGTCAAAGACAGTGTTTTTTAGACTGGCTGCCACGAGCTGAAACGAATGCAGCCAAGAGCCAGCGTCTGTGACTTACGGTTCAAGAATTAGCCTCAGAAACAGTGGGAAACAGTGCTTCTATACTAATTGCCAGGCGCTGAGACGAATGCCGCCAAGATCGAGCGTCTAAGACTTACGGTTCAAGAATTAGCCTCAGAAACAGTTGTTCTGAACATGCTGCCAATAGCTCGCCTGGGAAACATCCAGAGAAGTCCAAGATAGTGTTTTTTAGACTGGCTGCCACGAGCTGAAACGAATGCAGCCAAGAGCGAGCGTCTGTGACTTACGGTTCAAGAGTTATTCACAGAAACATGGTTCTGAACTTTGTTGCCAGCCGCGAAAGCGAAAATAACCAAGATCGAGCGTCTAGGATTTACTTGTCAATAGCTCGCCTGGGAAACATCCAGAGAAGTCAAAGACAGTGCTTCTATACTAATTGCCAGGCGCTGAGACGAATGCCGCCAAGATCTAGCGTCTATGACTTACGGTTCAAGAATTAGCCTCAGAAACAGTGGGAAACAGTGCTTCTATACTAATTGCCAGGCGCTGAGACGAATGCCGCCAAGATCGAGCGTCTATGACTTACGGTTCAAGAATTAGCCTCAGAAACAGTGGTTCTGAACATGCTGCCAATAGCTCGCCTGGGAAAAATCCAGAGAAGTCCAAGATTGTGTTTTTTAGACTGGCTGCCACGAGCTGAAACGAATGCAGCCAAGAGCGAGCGTCTGTGACTTACGGTTCAAGAGTTATTCACAGAAACATGGTTTTGAACTTTGCTGCCAGCCGCGAAAGTGAAAATAACCAAGATCGAGCGTCTAGGATTTACTTGGCAATAGCTCGCCTGGGAAACATCCAGAGAAGTCAAAGACAGTGCTTCTATACTAATTGCCAGGCGCTGAGACGAATGCCGCCAAGATCGAGCGTCTATGACTTACGGTTCAAGAATTAGCCTCAGAAACAGTGGTTCTGAACATGCTGCCAATAGCTCGCCTGGGAAACATCCAGAGAAGTCCAACATAGTGTTTTTTAGACTGGCTGCCACGAGCTGAAACGAATGCAGCCAAGAGCGAGCGTCTGTGACTTACGGTTCAAGAGTTATTCACAGAAACATGGTTCTGAACTTTGCTGCCAGCCGCGAAAGCGAAAATAACCAAGATCGAGCGTCTAGGATTTACTTGTCAATAGCTCGCCTGGGAAACATCCAGAGAAGTCAAAGACAGTGCTTCTATACTAATTGCCAGGCGCTGAGACGAATGCCGCCAAGATCTAGCGTCTATGACTTACGGTTCAAGAATTAGCCTCAGAAACAGTGGGAAACAGTGCTTCTATACTAATTGCCAGACGCTGAGACGAATGCCGCCAAGATCGAGCGTCTATGACTTACGGTTCAAGAATTAGCCTCAGAAACAGTGGTTCTGAACATGCTGCCAATAGCTCGCCTGGGAAACATCCAGAGAAGTCCAAGATAGGCGTTTTTTAGACTGGCTGCCACGAGCTGAAACGAATGCAGCCAAGAGCGAGCGTCTGTGACTTACGGTTCAAGAGTTATTCACAGAAACATGGTTCTGAACTTTGCTGCCAGCCGCGATAGCGAAAATAACCAAGATCGAGCGTCTAGGATTTACTTGTCAATAGCTCGCCTGGGAAACATCCAGAGAAGTCAAAGACAGTGCTTCTATACTAATTGCCAGGCGCTGAGACGAATGCCGCCAAGATCTAGCGTCTATGACTTACGGTTCAAGAATTAGCCTCAGAAACAGTGGGAAACAGTGCTTCTATACTAATTGCCAGACGCTGAGACGAATGCCGCCAAGATCGAGCGTCTAAGACTTACGGTTCAAGAATTAGCCTCAGAAACAGTGGTTCTGAACATGCTGCCAATAGCTCGCCTGGGAAACATCCAGAGAAGTCCAAGATAGTGTTTTTTAGTCTGTCTGCCACGAGCTGAAACGAATGCAGCCAAGAGCGAGCGTCTGTGACTTACGGTTCAAGAGTTATTCACAGAAACATGGTTTGAACTTTGCTGCCAGCCGCGAAAGCGAAAATAACCAAGATCGAGCGTCTAGGATTTACTTGTCAATAGCTCGGCTGGGAGACATCCAGAGAAGTCAAAGACAGTGCTTCTATACTAATTGCCAGGCGCTGAGACGAATGCCGCCAAGATCTAGCGTCTATGACTTACGGTTCAAGAAATAGCCTCAGAAACAGTGGGAAACAGTGCTTCTATACTAATTGCCAGGCGCTGAGACGAATGCCGCCAAGATCGAGCGTCTATGACTTACGGTTCAAGAATTAGCCTCAGAAACAGTGGTTCTGAACATGCTGCCAATAGCTCGCCTGGGAAACATCCAGAGAAGTCCAACATAGTGTTTTTTAAACTGGCTGCCACGAGCTGAAACGAATGCAGCCAAGAGCGAGCGTCTGTGACTTACGGTTCAAGAGTTATTCACAGAAACATGGTTTGAACTTTGCTGCCAGCCGCGAAAGTGAAAATAACCAAGATCGAGCGTCTAGGATTTACTTGTCAATAGCTCGCCTGGGAAACATCCAGAGAAGTCAAAGACAGTGCTTCTACACTAATTGCCAGGCGCTGAGACGAATGCCGCCAAGATCGAGCGTCTATGACTTACGGTTCAAGAATTAGCCTCAGAAACAGTGGTTCTGAACATGCTGCCAATAGCTCGCCTGGGAAACATCCAGAGAAGTCCAACATAGTGTTTTTTAGACTGGCTGCCACGAGCTGAAACGAATGCAGCCAAGAGCGAGCGTCTGTGACTTACGGTTCAAGAGTTATTCACAGAAACATGGTTCTGAACTTTGCTGCCAGCCGCGAAAGCGAAAATAACCAAGATCGAGCGTCTAGGATTTACTTGTCAATAGCTCGCCTGGGAAACATCCAGAGAAGTCAAAGACAGTGCTTCTATACTAATTGCCAGGCGCTGAGACGAATGCCGCCAAGATCTAGCGTCTATGACTTACGGTTCAAGAATTAGCCTCAGAAACAGTGGGAAACAGTGCTTCTATACTAATTGCCAGACGCTGAGACGAATGCCGCCAAGATCGAGCGTCTAAGACTTACGGTTCAAGAATTAGCCTCAGAAACAGTGGTTCTGAACATGCTGCCAATAGCTCGCATGGGAAACATCCAGAGAAGTCCAAGATTGTGTTTTTTTAGACTGGCTGCCACGAGCTGAAACGAATGCAGCCAAGAGCGAGCGTCTGTGACTTACGGTTCAAGAGTTATTCACAGAAACATGGTTTGAACTTTGCTGCCAGCCGCGAAAGCGAAAATAACCAAGATCGAGCGTCTAGGATTTACTTGTCAATAGCTCGCCTGGGAAACATCCAGAGAAGTCAAAGACAGTGCTTCTACACTAATTGCCAGGCGCTGAGACGAATGCCGCCAAGATCTAGCGTCTATGACTTACGGTTCAAGAATTAGCCTCAGAAACAGTGGTTCTGAACATGCTGCCAATAGCTCGCCTGGGAAACATCCAGAGAAGTCCAAGATTGTGTTTTTTAGACTGGCTGCCACGAGCTGAAACGAATGCAGCCAAGAGCGAGCGTCTGTGACTTACGGTTCAAGAGTTATTCACAGAAACATGGTTCTGAACTTTGCTGCCAGCCGCGAAAGCGAAAATAACCAAGATCGAGCGTCTAGGATTTACTTGTCAATAGCTCGCCTGGGAAACATCCAGAGAAGTCAAAGACAGTGCTTCTATACTAATTGCCAGGCGCTGAGACGAATGCCGCCAAGATCGAGCGTCTATGACTTACGGTTCAAGAATTAGCCTCAGAAACAGTGGTTCTGAACATGCTGCCAATAGCTCGCCTGGGAAACATCCAGAGAAGTCCAACATAGTGTTTTTTAAACTGGCTGCCACGAGCTGAAACGAATGCAGCCAAGAGCGAGCGTCTGTGACTTACGGTTCAAGAGTTATTCACAGAAACATGGTTTGAACTTTGCTGCCAGCCGCGAAAGTGAAAATAACCAAGATCGAGCGTCTAGGATTTACTTGTCAATAGCTCGCCTGGGAAACATCCAGAGAAGTCAAAGACAGTGCTTCTACACTAATTGCCAGGCGCTGAGACGAATGCCGCCAAGATCGAGCGTCTATGACTTACGGTTCAAGAATTAGCCTCAGAAACAGTGGTTCTGAACATGCTGCCAATAGCTCGCCTGGGAAACATCCAGAGAAGTCCAACATAGTGTTTTTTAGACTGGCTGCCACGAGCTGAAACGAATGCAGCCAAGAGCGAGCGTCTGTGACTTACGGTTCAAGAGTTATTCACAGAAACATGGTTCTGAACTTTGCTGCCAGCCGCGAAAGCGAAAATAACCAAGATCGAGCGTCTAGGATTTACTTGTCAATAGCTCGCCTGGGAAACATCCAGAGAAGTCAAAGACAGTGCTTCTATACTAATTGCCAGGCGCTGAGACGAATGCCGCCAAGATCTAGCGTCTATGACTTACGGTTCAAGAATTAGCCTCAGAAACAGTGGGAAACAGTGCTTCTATACTAATTGCCAGACGCTGAGACGAATGCCGCCAAGATCGAGCGTCTAAGACTTACGGTTCAAGAATTAGCCTCAGAAACAGTGGTTCTGAACATGCTGCCAATAGCTCGCCTGGGAAACATCCAGAGAAGTCCAAGATTGTGTTTTTTTAGACTGGCTGCCACGAGCTGAAACGAATGCAGCCAAGAGCGAGCGTCTGTGACTTACGGTTCAAGAGTTATTCACAGAAACATGGTTTGAACTTTGCTGCCAGCCGCGAAAGCGAAAATAACCAAGATCGAGCGTCTAGGATTTACTTGTCAATAGCTCGCCTGGGAAACATCCAGAGAAGTCAAAGACAGTGCTTCTACACTAATTGCCAGGCGCTGAGACGAATGCCGCCAAGATCTAGCGTCTATGACTTACGGTTCAAGAATTAGCCTCAGAAACAGTGGGAAACAGTGCTTCTATACTAATTGCCAGGCGCTGAGACGAATGCCGCCAAGATCGAGCGTCTATGACTTACGGTTCAAGAATTAGCCTCAGAAACAGTGGTTCTGAACATGCTGCCAATAGCTCGCCTGGGAAACATCCAGAGAAGTCCAAGATTGTGTTTTTTAGACTGGCTGCCACGAGCTGAAACGAATGCAGCCAAGAGCGAGCGTCTGTGACTTACGGTTCAAGAGTTATTCACAGAAACATGGTTCTGAACTTTGCTGCCAGCCGCGAAAGCGAAAATAACCAAGATCGAGCGTCTAGGATTTACTTGTCAATAGCTCGCCTGGGAAACATCCAGAGAAGTCAAAGACAGTGCTTCTATACTAATTGCCAGGCGCTGAGACGAATGCCGCCAAGATCGAGCGTCTATGACTTACGGTTCAAGAATTAGCCTCAGAAACAGTGGTTCTGAACATGCTGCCAATAGCTCGCCTGGGAAACATCCAGAGAAGTCCAACATAGTGTTTTTTAGACAGACTGCCACGAGCTGAAACGAATGCAGCCAAGAGCGAGCGTCTGTGACTTACGGTTCAAGAGTTATTCACAGAAACATGGTTCTGAACTTTGCTGCCAGCCGCGAAAGCGAAAATAACCAAGATCGAGCGTCTAGGATTTACTTGTCAATAGCTCGCCTGGGAAACATCCAGAGAAGTCAAAGACAGTGCTTCTATACTAATTGCCAGGCGCTGAGACGAATGCCGCCAAGATCGAGCGTCTATGACTTACGGTTCAAGAATTAGCCTCAGAAACAGTGGTTCTGAACATGCTGCCAATTGCTCGCCTGGGAAACATCCAGAGAAGTCCAAGATAGTGTTTTTTAGACTGGCTGCCACGAGCTGAAACGAATGCAGCCAAGAGCGAGCGTCTGTGACTTACGGTTCAAGAGTTATTCACAGAAACATGGTTCTGAACTTTGCTGCCAGCCGCGAAAGTGAAAATAACCAAGATCGAGCGTCTAGGATTTACTTGTCAATAGCTCGCCTGGGAAACATCCAGAGAAGTCAAAGACAGTGCTTCTATACTAATTGCCAGGCGCTGAGACGAATGCCGCCAAGATCGAGCGTCTATGACTTACGGTTCAAGAATTAGCCTCTGAAACAGTGGTTCTGAACATGCTGCCAATTGCTCGCCTGGGAAACATCCAGAGAAGTCCAAGATAGTGTTTTTTTAGACTGGCTGCCACGAGCTGAAACGAATGCAGCCAAGAGCGAGCGTCTGTGACTTACGGTTCAAGAGTTATTCACAGAAACATGGTTCTGAACTTTGCTGCCAGCCGCGAAAGCGAAAGCAACCAAGATCGAGCGTCTAGGATTTACTTGTGAATAGCTCGCCTGGAAAACATCCAGAGAAGTCAAAGACAGTGCAGCTATACTAATTGCCAGGCGCTGAGACGAATGCCGCCAAGATCAAGCGTCTAAGACTTACGGTTCAAGAATTAGCCTCAGAAACAGTGGGAAACAGTGCTTCTATACTAATTGCCAGGCGCTGAGACGAATGCCGCCAAGATCGAGCGTCTATGACTTACGGTTCAAGAATTAGCCTCAGAAACAGTGGTTCTGAACATGCTGCCAATAGCTCGCCTGGGAAACATCCAGAGAAGTCCAAGATTGTGTTTTTTAGACTGGCTGCCACGAGCTGAAACGAATGCAGCCAAGAGCGAGCGTCTGTGACTTACGGTTCAAGAGTTATTCACAGAAACATGGTTCTGAACTTTGCTGCCAGCCGCGAAAGCGAAAGTAACCAAGATCGAGCGTCTAGGATTTACTTGTGAATAGCTCGCCTGGGAAACATCCAGAGAAGTCAAAGACAGTGCTTCTATTCTAATTGCCAGGCGCTGAGACGAATGCCGCCATGATCAAGCGTCTAAGACTTACGGTTCAAGAATTAGCCTCAGAAACAGTGGTTCTGAACATGCTGCCAATAGCTCGCCTGGGAAACATCCAGAGAAGTCCAAGATAGTGTTTTTTAGACTGGCTGCCACGAGCTGAAACGAATTTAACCAAGAGCGAGCGTCTGTGACTTACGGTTCAAGAGTTATTCACAGAAACATGGTTCTGAACTTTGCTGCCAGCCGCGAAAGCGAAAATAACCAAGATCGAGCGTCTAGGATTTACTTGTCAATAGCTCGCCTGGGAAACATCCAGTGAAGTCAAAGACAGTGCTTCTATACTAATTGCCAGGCGCTGAGACGAATGCCGCCAAGATCGAGCGTCTAAGACTTACGGTTCAAGAATTAGCCTCAGAAACAGTGGGAAACAGTGTTTCTATACTAATTGCCAGGCGCTGAGACGAATGCCGCCAAGATCAAGCGTCAAAGACTTACGGTTCAAGAATTAGCCTCAGAAACAGTGGGATACAGTGCTTTTATACTAATTGCCTGGCGCTGAGACGAATGCCGCCAAGATCGAGCGTCTAAGACTTACGGTTCAAGAATTAGCCTCAGAAACAGTGGGAAACAGTGTTTCTATACTAATTGCCAGGCGCTGAGACGAATGCCGCCAAGATCAAGCATCAAAGACTTACGGTTCAAGAATTAGCCTCAGAAACAGTGGGAAACAATGCTTTTATACTAATTGCCAGGCGCTGAGACGAATGCCGCCAAGATCGAGCGTCTATGACTTACGGTTCAAGAATTAGCCTCAGAAACAGTGGTTCTAAACATGCTGCCAATAGCTCGCCTGGGAAACATCCAGAGAAGTCCAAGATAGTGTTTTTTAGACTGGCTGCCACGAGCTGAAACGAATGCAGCCAAGAGCAAGCGTCTGTGACTTACGGTTCAAGAGTTATTCACAGAAACATGGTTCTGTACTTTGCTGCCAGCCGCGAAAGCGAAAATAACCAAGATCGAGCGTCTAGGATTTACTTGTCAATAGCTCGGCTGGGAAACATCCAGAGAAGTCAAAGACAGTGCTTCTATACTAATTGCCAGGCGCTGAGACGAATGCCGCCATGATCAAGCGTCTAAGACTTACGGTTAAAGAATTAGCCTCAGAAACAGTGGTTCTGAACATGCTGCCAATAGCTCGCCTGGGAAACATCCAGAGAAGTCCAAGATAGTGTTTTTTAGACTGGCTGCCACGAGCTGAAACGAATTTAACCAAGAGCGAGCGTCTGTGACTTACGGTTCAAGAGTTATTCACAGAAACATGGTTCTGAACTTTGCTGCCAGCCGCGAAAGCGAAAATAACCAAGATCGAGCGTCTAGGATTTACTTGTCAATAGCTCGCCTGGGAAACATCCAGTGAAGTCAAAGACAGTGCTTCTATACTAATTGCCAGGCGCTGAGACGAATGCCGCCAAGATCGAGCGTCTAAGACTTACGGTTCAAGAATTAGCCTCAGAAACAGTGGGAAACAGTGTTTCTATACTAATTGCCAGGCGCTGAGACGAATGCCGCCAAGATCAAGCGTCAAAGACTTACGGTTCAAGAATTAGCCTCAGAAACAGTGGGAAACAGTGCTTTTATACTAATTGCCTGGCGCTGAGACGAATGCCGCCAAGATCGAGCGTCTAAGACTTACGGTTCAAGAATTAGCCTCAGAAACAGTGGGAAACAGTGTTTCTATACTAATTGCCAGGCGCTGAGACGAATGCCGCCAAGATCAAGCATCAAAGACTTACGGTTCAAGAATTAGCCTCAGAAACAGTGGGAAACAATGCTTTTATACTAATTGCCAGGCGCTGAGACGAATGCCGCCAAGATCGAGCGTCTATGACTTACGGTTCAAGAATTAGCCTCAGAAACAGTGGTTCTAAACATGCTGCCAATAGCTCGCCTGGGAAACATCCAGAGAAGTCCAAGATAGTGTTTTTTAGACTGGCTGCCACGAGCTGAAACGAATGCAGCCAAGAGCGAGCGTCTGTGACTTACGGTTCAAGAGTTATTCACAGAAACATGGTTCTGTACTTTGCTGCCAGCCGCGAAAGCGAAAATAACCAAGATCGAGCGTCTAGGATTTACTTGTCAATAGCTCGCCTGGGAAACATCCAGAGAAGTCAAAGACAGTGCTTCTATACTAATTGCCAGGCGCTGAGACGAATGCCGCCAAGATCGAGCGTCTATGACTTACGGTTCAAGAATTAGCCTCAGAAACAGTGGGAAACAGTGCTTCTATACTAATTGCCAGGCGCTGAGACGAATGCCGCCAAGATCGAGCGTCTATGACTTACGGTTCAAGAATTAGCCTCAGAAACAGTGTTTCTGAACATGCTGCCAATAGCTCGCCTGGGAAACATCCAGAGAAGTCCAAGATAGTGTTTTTTAGACTGGCTGCCACGAGCTGAAACGAATTTAACCAAGAGCGAGCGTCTGTGACTTACGGTTCAAGAGTTATTCACAGAAACATGGTTCTGAACTTTGCTGCCAGCCGCGAAAGTAACCAAGATCGAGCGTCTAGGATTTACTTGTCAATAGCTCGCCTGGGAAACATCCAGAGAAGTCAAAGACAGTGCAGCTATACTAATTGCCAGGCGCTGAGACGAATGCCGCCAAGATCAAGCGTCTAAGACTTACGGTTCAAGAATTAGCCTCAGAAACAGTGGGAAACAGTGCTTCTATACTAATTGCCAGGCGCTGAGACGAATGCCGCCAAGATCGAGCGTCTATGACTTACGGTTCAAGAATTAGCCTCAGAAACAGTGGTTCTGAACATGCTGCCAATAGCTCGCCTGGGAAACATCCAGAGAAGTCCAAGATAGTGTTTTTTAGACTGGCTGCCACGAGCTGAAACGAATGCAGCCAAGAGCGAGCGTCTGTGACTTACGGTTCAAGAGTTATTCACAGAAACATGGTTCTGAACTTTTCTGCCAGCCGCGAAAGCGAAAGTAACCAAGATCGAGCGTCTAGGATTTACTTGTGAATAGCTCGCCTGGGAAACATCCAGAGAAGTCAAAGACAGTGCTTCTATACTAATTGCCAGGCGCTGAGACGAATGCCGCCATGATCAAGCGTCTAAGACTTACGGTTCAAGAATTAGCCTCAGAAACAGTGGTTCTGAACATGCTGCCAATAGCTCGCCTGGGAAACATCCAGAGAAGTCCAAGATAGGTTTTTTTTAGACTGGCTGCCACGAGCTGAAACGAATGCAGCCAAGAGCGAGCGTCTGTGACTTACGGTTCAAGAGTTATTCACAGAAACATGGTTCTGAACTTTGCTGCCAGCCGCGAAAGCGAAAGTAACCAAGATCGAGCGTCTAGGATTTACTTGTGAATAGCTCGCCTGGGAAACTTTGAGATAAGTCAAAGACAGTGCTTCTATACTAATTGTCAGGCGCTGAGACGAATGCCGCCAAGATCAAGCGTCTAAGACTTACGGTTCAAGAATTAGCCTCAGAAACAGTGGGAAACAGTGCTTCTATACTAATTGCCAGGCGCTGAGACGAATGCCGCCAAGATCAAGCGTCTAAGACTTACGGTTCAAGAATTAGCCTCAGAAACAGTGGGAAACAGTGCTTCTATACTAATTGCCAGGCGCTGAGACGAATGCCGCCAAGATCGAGCGTCTATGACTTACGGTTCAAGAGTTATTCACAGAAACATGGTTCTGAACTTTGCTGCCAGCCGCGAAAGCGAAAGTAACCAAGATCGAGCGTCTAGGATTTACTTGTCAATAGCTCGCCTGGGAAACATCCAGAGAAGTCAAAGACAGTGCTTCTATACTAATTGCCAGGCGCTGAGACGAATGCCGCCAAGATCAAGCGTCTAAGACTTACGGTTCAAGAATTAGCCTCAGAAACAGTGGGAAACAGTGCTTCTATACTAATTGCCAGGCGCTGAGACGAATGCCGCCAAGATCGAGCGTCTATGACTTACGGTTCAAGAATTAGCCTCAGAAACAGTGGTTCTAAACATGCTGCCAATAGCTCGCCTGGGAAGCATCCAGAGAAGTCCAAGATAGTGTTTTTTAGACTGGCTGCCACGAGCTGAAACGAATGCAACCAAGAGCGAGCGTCTGTGACTTACGGTTCAAGAGTTATTCACAGAAACATGGTTCTGAACTTTGCTGCCAGCCGCGAAAGCGAAAATAACCAAGATCGAGCGTCTAGGATTTACTTGTCAATTGCTCGCCTGGGAAACTTTGAGATAAGTCAAAGACAGTGCTTCTATACTAATTGCCAGGCGCTGAGACGAATGCCGCCAAGATCGAGCGTCTATGACTTACGGTTCAAGAATTAGCCTCAGAAACAGTGGTTCTGAACATGCTGCCAATAGCTCGCCTGGGAAACATCCAGAGAAGTCCAAGATAGTGTTTTTTTTAGACTGGCTGCCACGAGCTGAAACGAATGCAGCCAAGAGCGAGCGTCTGTGACTTACGGTTCAAAAGTTATTCACATAAACATGGTTCTGAACTTTGCTGCCAGCCGCGAAAGCGAAAGCAACCAAGATCGAGCGTCTAGGATTTACTTGTGAATGACTTCTCTGGATGTTTTCCAGGCGAGCTAAAGACAGTGCAGCTATACTAATTGCCAGGCGCTGAGACGAATGCCGCCAAGATCAAGCGTCTAAGACTTACGGTTCAAGAATTAGCCTCAGAAACAGTGGGAAACAGTGCTTCTATACTAATTGCCAGGCGCTGAGACGAATGCCGCCAAGATCAAGCGTCAAAGACTTACGGTTCAAGAATTAGCCTCAGAAACAGTGGGAAACAGTGCTTCTATACTAATTGCCAGGCGCTGAGACGAATGCCGCCAAGATCGAGCGTCTATGACTTACGGTTCAAGAATTAGCCTCAGAAACAGTGGTTCTGAACATGCTGCCAATAGCTCGCCTGGGAAACATCCAGAGAAGTCCAAGATAGTGTTTTTTAGACTGGCTGCCACGAGCTGAAACGAATGCAGCCAAGAGCGAGCGTCTGTGACTTACGGTTCAAGAGTTATTCACAGAAACATGGTTCTGAACTTTGCTGCCAGCCGCGAAAGCGAAAGTAACCAAGATCGAGCGTCTATGATTTACTTGTGAATAGCTCGCCTGGGAAACATCCAGAGAAGTCAAAGACAGTGCTTCTATACTAATTGCCAGGCGCTGAGACGAATGCCGCCATGATCAAGCGTCTAAGACTTACGGTTCAAGAATTAGCCTCAGAAACAGTGGTTCTGAACATGCTGCCAATAGCTCGCCTGGGAAACATCCAGAGAAGTCCAAGATAGGTTTTTTTTAGACTGGCTGCCACGAGCTGAAACGAATGCAGCCAAGAGCGAGCGTCTGTGACTTACGGTTCAAGAGTTATTCACAGAAACATGGTTCTGAACTTTGCTGCCAGCCGCGAAAGCGAAAGTAACCAAGATCGAGCGTCTAGGATTTACTTGTGAATAGCTCGCCTGGGAAACTTTGAGATAAGTCAAAGACAGTGCTTCTATACTAATTGTCAGGCGCTGAGACGAATGCCGCCAAGATCAAGCGTCTAAGACTTACGGTTCAAGAATTAGCCTCAGAAACAGTGGGAAACAGTGCTTCTATACTAATTGCCAGGCGCTGAGACGAATGCCGCCAAGATCAAGCGTCTAAGACTTACGGTTCAAGAATTAGCCTCAGAAACAGTGGGAAACAGTGCTTCTATACTAATTGCCAGGCGCTGAGACGAATGCCGCCAAGATCGAGCGTCTATGACTTACGGTTCAAGAGTTATTCACAGAAACATGGTTCTGAACTTTGCTGCCAGCCGCGAAAGCGAAAGTAACCAAGATCGAGCGTCTAGGATTTACTTGTCAATAGCTCGCCTGGGAAACATCCAGAGAAGTCAAAGACAGTGCTTCTATACTAATTGCCAGGCGCTGAGACGAATGCCGCCAAGATCAAGCGTCTAAGACTTACGGTTCAAGAATTAGCCTCAGAAACAGTGGGAAACAGTGCTTCTATACTAATTGCCAGGCGCTGAGACGAATGCCGCCAAGATCGAGCGTCTATGACTTACGGTTCAAGAATTAGCCTCAGAAACAGTGGTTCTGAACATGCTGCCAATAGCTCGCCTGGGAAACATCCAGAGAAGTCCAAGATAATGTTTTTTTAGACTGGCTGCCACGAGCTGAAACGAATGCAGCCAAGAGCGAGCGTCTGTGACTTACGGTTCAAAAGTTATTCACATAAACATGGTTCTGAACTTTGCTGCCAGCCGCGAAAGCGAAAGCAACCAAGATCGAGCGTCTAGGATTTACTTGTGAATAGCTCGCCTGGAAAACATCCAGAGAAGTCAAAGACAGTGCAGCTATACTAATTGCCAGGCGCTGAGACGAATGCCGCCAAGATCAAGCGTCTAAGACTTACGGTTCAAGAATTAGCCTCAGAAACAGTGGGAAACAGTGCTTCTATACTAATTGCCAGGCGCTGAGACGAATGCCGCCAAGATCGAGCGCCTATGACTTACGGTTCAAGAATTAGCCTCAGAAACAGTGGTTTTGAACCGGCTACCAATAGCTCGCCTGGGAAACATCCAGAGAAGTCCAAAATAGTGTTTTTTTAGACTGGCTGCCACGAGCTGAAACGAATGCAGCCAAGAGCGAGCGTCTGTGACTTACGGTTCAAGAGTTATTCACAGAAACATGGTTCTGAACTTTGCTGCCAGCCGCGAAAGCGAAAGTAACCAAGACCGAGCGTCTAGGATTTACTTGTCAATAGCTCGCCTGGGAAACATCCAGAGAAGTCAAAGACAGTGCTTCTATACTAATTGCCAGGCGCTGAGAGGAATGCCGCCAAGATCGAGCGTCTATGACTTACGGTTCAAGAATTAGCCTCAGAAACAGTGGGAAACAGTGCTTCTATACTAATTGCCAGGCGCTGAGACGAATGCCGCCAAGATCGAGCGTCTATGACTTACGGTTCAAGAATTAGCCTCAGAAACAGTGGTTCTAAACATGCTGCCAATAGCTCGCCTGGGAAGCATCCAGAGAAGTCCAAGATAGTGTTTTTTAGACTGGCTGCCACGAGCTGAAACGAATGCAACCAAGAGCGAGCGTCTGTGACTTACGGTTCAAGAGTTATTCACAGAAACATGGTTCTGAACTTTGCTGCCAGCCGCGAAAGCGAAAGTAACCAAGATCGAGCGTCTAGGATTTACTTGTCAATAGCTCGCCTGGGAAACATCCAGAGAAGTCAAAGACAGTGCTTCTATACTAATTGCCAGGCGCTGAAACGAATGCCGCCAAGATCGAGCGTCTATGACTTACGGTTCAAGAATTAGCCTCAGAAACAGTGGGAAACAGTGCTTCTATACTAATTGCCAGGCGCTGAGACGAATGCCGCCAAGATCGAGCGTCTATGACTTACGGTTCAAGAATTAGCCTCAGAAACAGTGGTTCTAAACATGCTGCCAATAGCTCGCCTGGGAAGCATCCAGAGAAGTCCAAGATAGTGTTTTTTAAACTGGCTGCCACGAGCTGAAACGAATGCAACCAAGAGCGAGCGTCTGTGACTTACGGTTCAAGAGTTATTCACAGAAACATGGTTCTGAACTTTGCTGCCAGCCGCGAAAGCGAAAGTAACCAAGATCGAGCGTCTAGGATTTACTTGTCAATAGCTCGCCTGCGAAACATCCAGAGAAGTCAAAGACAGTGCTTCTTTACTAATTGCCAGGCGCTGAGACGAATGCCGCCAAGATCGAGCGTCTATGACTTACGGTTCAAGAATTAGCCTCAGAAACAGTGGGAAACAGTGCTTCTACACTAATTGCCAGGCGCTGAGACGAATGCCGCCAAGATCGAGCGTCTATGACTTACGGTTCAAGAATTAGCCTCAGAAACAGTGGTTCTGAACATGCTGCCAATAGCTCGCCTGGGAAACATCCAGAGAAGTCCAAGATAGTGTTTTTTTAGACTGGCTGCCACGAGCTGAAACGAATGCAGCCAAGAGCGAGCGTCTGTGACTTACGGTTCAAGAGTTATTCACAGAAACATGGTTCTGAACTTTGCTGCCAGCCGCGAAAGCGAAAATAACCAAGATCGAGCGTCTAGGATTTACTTGTCAATAGCTCGCCTGGGAAACTTTGAGATAAGTCAAAGACAGTGCTTCTATACTAATTGCCAAGCGCTGAGACGAATGCCGCCAAGATCGAGCGTCTATGACTTACGGTTCAAGAATTAGCCTCAGAAACAGTGGGAAACAGTGCTTCTATACTAATTGCCAGGCGCTGAGACGAATGCCGCCAAGATCGAGCGTCTATGACTTACGGTTCAAGAATTAGCCTCAGAAACAGTGGTTCTGAACATGCTGCCAATAGCTCGCCTGGGAAACATCCAGAGAAGTCCAAGATAGTGTTTTTTTAGACTGGCTGCCACGAGCTGAAACGAATGCAGCCAAGAGCGAGCGTCTGTGACTTACGGTTCAAGAGTTATTCACAGAAACATGGTTCTGAACTTTGCTGCCAGCCGCGAAAGCGAAAGTAACCAAGATCGAGCGTCTAGGATTTACTTGTCAATAGCTCGCCTGGGAAACATCCAGAGAAGTCAAAGACAGTGCTTCTATACTAATTGCCAGGCGCTGAGACGAATGCCGCCAAGATCGAGCGTCTATGACTTACGGTTCAAGAATTAGCCTCAGAAACAGTGGGAAACAGTGCTTCTATACTAATTGCCAGGCGCTGAGACGAATGCCGCCAAGATCGAGCGTCTATGACTTAAGGTTCAAGAATTAGCCTCAGAAACAGTGGTTCTAAACATGCTGCCAATAGCTCGACTGGGAAGCATCCAGAGAAGTCCAAGATAGTGTTTTTTAGACTGGCTGCCACGAGCTGAAACGAATGCAACCAAGAGCGAGCGTCTGTGACTTACGGTTCAAGAGTTATTCACAGAAACATGGTTCTGAACTTTGCTGCCAGCCGCGAAAGTAACCAAGATCGAGCGTCTAGGATTTACTTGTCAATAGCTCGCCTGCGAAACATCCAGAGAAGTCAAAGACAGTGCTTCTTTACTAATTGCCAGGCGCTGAGACGAATGCCGCCAAGATCGAGCGTCTATGACTTACGGTTCAAGAATTAGCCTCAGAAACAGTGGGAAACAGTGCTTCTATACTAATTGCCAGGCGCTGAGACGAATGCCGCCAAGATCGAGCGTCTATGACTTACGGTTCAAGAATTAGCCTTAGAAACAGTGGTTCTGAACATGCTGCCAATAGCTCGCCTGGGAAACATCCAGAGAAGTCCAAGATAGTGTTTTTTTAGACTGGCTGCCACGAGCTGAAACGAATGCAGCCAAGAGCGAGCGTCTGTGACTTACGGTTCAAGAGTTATTCACAGAAACATGGTTCTGAACTTTGCTGCCAGCCGCGAAAGCGAAAATAACCAAGATCGAGCGTCTAGGATTTACTTGTCAATAGCTCGCCTGGGAAACTTTGAGATAAGTCAAAGACAGTGCTTCTATACTAATTGCCAGGCGCTGAGACGAATGCCGCCAAGATCGAGCGTCTATGACTTACGGTTCAAGAATTAGCCTCAGAAACAGTGGGAAACAGTGCTTCTATACTAATTGCCAGGCGCTGAGACGAATGCCGCCAAGATCGAGCGTCTATGACTTACGGTTCAAGAATTAGCCTCAGAAACAGTGGTTCTGAACATGCTGCCAATAGCTCGCCTGGGAAACATCCAGAGAAGTCCAAGATAGTGTTTTTTTAGACTGGCTGCCACGAGCTGAAACGAATGCAGCCAAGAGCGAGCGTCTGTGACTTACGGTTCAAGAGTTATTCACAGAAACATGGTTCTGAACTTTGCTGCCAGCCGCGAAAGTGAAAATAACCAAGATCGAGCGTCTAGGATTTACTTGTCAATAGCTCGCCTGGGAAACTTTGAGATAAGTCAAAGACAGTGCTTCTATACTAATTGCCAGGCGCTGAGACGAATGCCGCCAAGATCGAGCGTCTATGACTTACGGTTCAAGAATTAGCCTCAGAAACAGTGGGAAACAGTGCTTCTATACTAATTGCCAGGCGCTGAGACGAATGCCGCCAAGATCGAGCGTCTATGACTTACGGTTCAAGAATTAGCCTCAGAAACAGTGGTTCTGAACATGCTGCCAATAGCTCGCCTGGGAAACATCCAGAGAAGTCCAAGATAGTGTTTTTTTAGACTGGCTGCCACGAGCTGAAACGAATGCAGCCAAGAGCGAGCGTCTGTGACTTACGGTTCAAGAGTTTTTCACAGAAACATGGTTCTGAACTTTGCTGCCAGCCGCGAAAGCGAAAATAACCAAGATCGAGCGTCTAGGATTTACTTGTCAATAGCTCGCCTGGGAAACTTTGAGATAAGTCAAAGACAGTGCTTCTATACTAATTGCCAGGCGCTGAGACGAATGCCGCCAAGATCGAGCGTCTATGACTTACGGTTCAAGAATTAGCCTCAGAAACAGTGGGAAACAGTGCTTCTATACTAATTGCCAGGCGCTGAGACGAATGCCGCCAAGATCGAGCGTCTATGACTTACGGTTCAAGAATTAGCCTCAGAAACAGTGGTTCTGAACATGCTGCCAATAGCTCGCCTGGGAAACATCCAGAGAAGTCCAAGATAGTGTTTTTTTAGACTGGCTGCCACGAGCTGAAACGAATGCAGCCAAGAGCGAGCGTCTGTGACTTACGGTTCAAGAGTTATTCACAGAAACATGGTTCTGAACTTTGCTGCCAGCCGCGAAAGCGAAAATAACCAAGATCGAGCGTCTAGGATTTACTTGTCAATAGCTCGCCTGGGAAACTTTGAGATAAGTCAAAGACAGTGCTTCTATACTAATTGCCAGGCGCTGAGACGAATGCCGCCAAGATCGAGCGTCTATGACTTACGGTTCAAGAATTAGCCTCAGAAACAGTGGGAAACAGTGCTTCTATACTAATTGCCAGGCGCTGAGACGAATGCCGCCAAGATCGAGCGTCTATGACTTACGGTTCAAGAATTAGCCTCAGAAACAGTGGTTCTGAACATGCTGCCAATAGCTCGCCTGGGAAACATCCAGAGAAGTCCAAGATAGTGTTTTTTTAGACTGGCTGCCACGAGCTGAAACGAATGCAGCCAAGAGCGAGCGTCTGTGACTTACGGTTCAAGAGTTTTTCACAGAAACATGGTTCTGAACTTTGCTGCCAGCCGCGAAAGCGAAAATAACCAAGATCGAGCGTCTAGGATTTACTTGTCAATAGCTCGCCTGGGAAACTTTGAGATAAGTCAAAGACAGTGCTTCTATACTAATTGCCAGGCGCTGAGACGAATGCCGCCAAGATCGAGCGTCTATGACTTACGGTTCAAGAATTAGCCTCAGAAACAGTGGGAAACAGTGCTTCTATGCTAATTGCCAGGCGCTGAGACGAATGCCGCCAAGATCGAGCGTCTATGACTTACGGTTCAAGAATTAGCCTCAGAAACAGTGGTTCTGAACATGCTGCCAATAGCTCGCCTGGGAAACATCCAGAGAAGTCCTAGATAGTGTTTTTTTAGACTGGCTGCCACGAGCTGAAACGAATGCAGCCAAGAGCGAGCGTCTGTGACTTACGGTTCAAGAGTTATTCACAGAAACATGGTTCTGAACTTTGCTGCCAGCCGCGAAAGCGAAAGTAACCAAGATCGAGCGTCTAGGATTTACTTGTCAATAGCTCGCCTGGGAAACATCCAGAGAAGTCAAAGACAGTGCTTCTATACTAATTGCCAGGCGCTGAGACGAATGCCGCCAAGATCGAGCGTCTATGACTTACGGTTCAAGAATTAGCCTCAGAAACAGTGGGAAACAGTGCTTCTATACTAATTGCCAGGCGCTGAGACGAATGCCGCCAAGATCGAGCGTCTATGACTTACGGTTCAAGAATTAGCCTCAGAAACAGTGGTTCTAAACATGCTGCCAATAGCTCGCCTGGGAAGCATCCAGAGAAGTCCAAGATAGTGTTTTTTAGACT
Source organism: Rhinoderma darwinii (assembly GCF_050947455.1). Taxonomy (NCBI): domain Eukaryota; kingdom Metazoa; phylum Chordata; class Amphibia; order Anura; family Rhinodermatidae; genus Rhinoderma; species Rhinoderma darwinii. The sequence continues at coordinate 31,190 of NW_027462273.1, forward strand.
GGCTGCCACGAGCTGAAACGAATGCAACCAAGAGCGAGCGTCTGTGACTTACGGTTCAAGAGTTATTCACAGAAACATGGTTCTGAACTTTGCTGCCAGCCGCAAAAGCGAAAGTAACCAAGATCGAGCGTCTAGGATTTACTTGTCAATAGCTCGCCTGCGAAACATCCAGAGAAGTCAAAGACAGTGCTTCTTTACTAATTGCCAGGCGCTGAGACGAATGCCGCCAAGATCGAGCGTCTATGACTTACGGTTCAAGAATTAGCCTCAGAAACAGTGGGAAACAGTGCTTCTATACTAATTGCCAGGCGCTGAGACGAATGCCGCCAAGATCGAGCGTCTATGACTTACGGTTCAAGAATTAGCCTCAGAAACAGTGGTTCTGAACATGCTGCCAATAGCTCGCCTGGGAAACATCCAGAGAAGTCCAAGATAGTGTTTTTTTAGACTGGCTGCCACGAGCTGAAACGAATGCAGCCAAGAGCGAGCGTCTGTGACTTACGGTTCAAGAGTTATTCACAGAAACATGGTTCTGAACTTTGCTGCCAGCCGCGAAAGCGAAAATAACCAAGATCGAGCGTCTAGGATTTACTTGTCAATAGCTCGCCTGGGAAACTTTGAGATAAGTCAAAGACAGTGCTTCTATACTAATTGCCAGGCGCTGAGACGAATGCCGCCAAGATCGAGCGTCTATGACTTACGGTTCAAGAATTAGCCTCAGAAACAGTGGGAAACAGTGCTTCTATACTAATTGCCAGGCGCTGAGACGAATGCCGCCAAGATCGAGCGTCTATGACTTACGGTTCAAGAATTAGCCTCAGAAACAGTGGTTCTGAACATGCTGCCAATAGCTCGCCTGGGAAACATCCAGAGAAGTCCAAGATAGTGTTTTTTTAGACTGGCTGCCACGAGCTGAAACGAATGCAGCCAAGAGCGAGCGTCTGTGACTTACGGTTCAAGAGTTATTCACAGAAACATGGTTCTGAACTTTGCTGCCAGCCGCGAAAGCGAAAATAACCAAGATCGAGCGTCTAGGATTTACTTGTCAATAGCTCGCCTGGGAAACTTTGAGATAAGTCAAAGACAGTGCTTCTATACTAATTGCCAGGCGCTGAGACGAATGCCGCCAAGATCGAGCGTCTATGACTTACGGTTCAAGAATTAGCCTCAGAAACAGTGGGAAACAGTGCTTCTATACTAATTGCCAGGCGCTGAGACGAATGCCGCCAAGATCGAGCGTCTATGACTTACGGTTCAAGAATTAGCCTCAGAAACAGTGGTTCTGAACATGCTGCCAATAGCTCGCCTGGGAAACATCCAGAGAAGTCCAAGATAGTGTTTTTTTAGACTGGCTGCCACGAGCTGAAACGAATGCAGCCAAGAGCGAGCGTCTGTGACTTACGGTTCAAGAGTTATTCACAGAAACATGGTTCTGAACTTTGCTGCCAGCCGCGAAAGCGAAAATAACCAAGATCGAGCGTCTAGGATTTACTTGTCAATAGCTCGCCTGGGAAACTTTGAGATAAGTCAAAGACAGTGCTTCTATACTAATTGCCAGGCGCTGAGACGAATGCCGCCAAGATCGAGCGTCTATGACTTACGGTTCAAGAATTAGCCTCAGAAACAGTGGGAAACAGTGCTTCTATACTAATTGCCAGGCGCTGAGATGAATGCCGCCAAGATCGAGCGTCTATGACTTACGGTTCAAGAATTAGCCTCAGAAACAGTGGTTCTGAACATGCTGCCAATAGCTCGCCTGGGAAACATCCAGAGAAGTCCAAGATAGTGTTTTTTTAGACTGGCTGCCACGAGCTGAAACGAATGCAGCCAAGAGCGAGCGTCTGTGACTTACGGTTCAAGAGTTATTCACAGAAACATGGTTCTGAACTTTGCTGCCAGCCGCGAAAGCGAAAATAACCAAGATCGAGCGTCTAGGATTTACTTGTCAATAGCTCGCCTGGGAAACTTTGAGATAAGTCAAAGACAGTGCTTCTATACTAATTGCCAGGCGCTGAGACGAATGCCGCCAAGATCGAGCGTCTATGACTTACGGTTCAAGAATTAGCCTCAGAAACAGTGGGAAACAGTGCTTCTATACTAATTGCCAGGCGCTGAGACGAATGCCGCCAAGATCGAGCGTCTATGACTTACGGTTCAAGAATTAGCCTCAGAAACAGTGGTTCTGAACATGCTGCCAATAGCTCGCCTGGGAAACATCCAGAGAAGTCCAAGATAGTGTTTTTTTAGACTGGCTGCCACAAGCTGAAACGAATGCAGCCAAGAGCGAGCGTCTGTGACTTACGGTTCAAGAGTTATTCACAGAAACATGGTTCTGAACTTTGCTGCCAGCCGCGAAAGCGAAAGTAACCAAGATCGAGCGTCTAGGATTTACTTGTGAATAGCTCGCCTGGGAAACTTTGAGATAAGTCAAAGACAGTGCTTCTATACTAATTGCCAGGCGCTGAGACGAATGCCGCCAAGATCAAGCGTCTAAGACTTACGGTTCAAGAATTAGCCTCAGAAACAGTGGGAAACAGTGCTTCTATACTAATTGCCAGGCGCTGAGACGAATGCCGCCAAGATCGAGCGTCTATGACTTACGGTTTAAGAATTAGCCTCAGAAACAGTGGTTCTGAACATGCTGCCAATAGCTCGCCTGGGAAACATCCAGAGAAGTCCAAGATAGTGTTTTTTTTAGACTGGCTGCCACGAGCTGAAACGAATGCAGCCAAGAGCGAGCGTCTGTGACTTACGGTTCAAAAGTTATTCACATAAACATGGTTCTGAACTTTGCTGCCAGCCGCGAAAGCGAAAGCAACCAAGATCGAGCGTCTAGGATTTACTTGTGAATAGCTCGCCTGGAAAACATCCAGAGAAGTCAAAGACAGTGCAGCTATACTAATTGCCAGGCGCTGAGACGAATGCCGCCAAGATCAAGCGTCTAAGACTTACGGTTCAAGAATTAGCCTCAGAAACAGTGGGAAACAGTGCTTCTATACTAATTGCCAGGCGCTGAGACGAATGCCGCCAAGATCGAGCGTCTATGACTTACGGTTCAAGAATTAGCCTCAGAAACAGTGGTTCTAAACATGCTGCCAATAGCTCGCCTGGGAAGCATCCAGAGAAGTCCAAGATAGTATTTTTTAGACTGGCTGCCACGAGCTGAAACGAATGCAACCAAGAGCGAGCGTCTGTGACTTACGGTTCAAGAGTTATTCACAGAAACATGGTTCTGAACTTTGCTGCCAGCCGCGAAAGCGAAAGTAACCAAGATCGAGCGTCTAGGATTTACTTGTCAATAGCTCGCCTGCGAAACATCCAGAGAAGTCAAAGACAGTGCTTCTTTACTAATTGCCAGGCGCTGAGACGAATGCCGCCAAGATCGAGCGTCTATGACTTACGGTTCAAGAATTTGCCTCAGAAACAGTGGTTCTGAACATGCTGCCAATAGCTCGCCTGGGAAACATCCAGAGAAGTCCAAGATAGTGTTTTTTTAGACTGGCTGCCACGAGCTGAAACGAATGCAGCCAAGAGCGAGCGTCTGTGACTTACGGTTCAAAAGTTATTCACATAAACATGGTTCTGAACTTTGCTGCCAGCCGCGAAAGCGAAAGCAACCAAGATCGAGCGTCTAGGATTTACTTGTGAATAGCTTGCCTGGAAAACATCCAGAGAAGTCAAAGACAGTGCAGCTATACTAATTGCCAGGCGCTGAGACGAATGCCGCCAAGATCAAGCGTCTAAGACTTACGGTTCAAGAATTAGCCTCAGAAACAGTGGGAAACAGTGCTTCTATACTAATTGCCAGGCGCTGAGACGAATGCCGCCAAGATCGAGCGTCTATGACTTACGGTTCAAGAATTAGCCTCAGAAACAGTGGTTCTAAACATGCTGCCAATAGCTCGCCTGGGAAGCATCCAGAGAAGTCCAAGATAGTGTTTTTTAGACTGGCTGCCACGAGCTGAAACGAATGCAACCAAGAGCGAGCGTCTGTGACTTACGGTTCAAGAGTTATTCACAGAAACATGGTTCTGAACTTTGCTGCCAGCCGCGAAAGCGAAAGTAACCAAGATCGAGCGTCTAGGATTTACTTGTCAATAGCTCGCCTGCGAAACATCCAGAGAAGTCAAAGACAGTGCTTCTTTACTAATTGCCAGGCGCTGAGACGAATGCCGCCAAGATCGAGCGTCTATGACTTACGGTTCAAGAATTAGCCTCAGAAACAGTGGTTCTGAACATGCTGCCAATAGCTCGCCTGGGAAACATCCAGAGAAGTCCAAGATAGTGTTTTTTTTAGACTGGCTGCCACGAGCTGAAACGAATGCAGCCAAGAGCGAGCGTCTGTGACTTACGGTTCAAGAGTTATTCACAGAAACATGGTTCTGAACTTTGCTGCCAGCCGCGAAAGCGAAAGTAACCAAGATCGAGCGTCTAGGATTTACTTGTCAATAGCTCGCCTGGGAAACATCCAGAGAAGTCAAAGACAGTGCTTCTATACTAATTGCCAGGCGCTGAGACGAATGCCGCCAAGATCGAGCGTCTATGACTTACGGTTCAAGAATTAGCCTCAGAAACAGTGGGAAACAGTGCTTCTATACTAATTGCCAGGCGCTGAGACGAATGCCGCCAAGATCGAGCGTCTATGACTTACGGTTCAAGAATTAGCCTCAGAAACAGTGGTTCTAAACATGCTGCCAATAGCTCGCCTGGGAAGCATCCAGAGAAGTCCAAGATAGTGTTTTTTAGACTGGCTGCCACGAGCTGAAACGAATGCAACCAAGAGCGAGCGTCTGTGACTTACGGTTCAAGAGTTATTCACAGAAACATGGTTCTGAACTTTGCTGCCAGCCGCGAAAGCGAAAGTAACCAAGATCGAGCGTCTAGGATTTACTTGTCAATAGCTCGCCTGCGAAACATCCAGAGAAGTCAAAGACAGTGCTTCTTTACTAATTGCCAGGCGCTGAGACGAATGCCGCCAAGATCGAGCGTCTATGACTTACGGTTCAAGAATTAGCCTCAGAAACAGTGGGAAACAGTGCTTCTATACTAATTGCCAGGCGCTGAGACGAATGCCGCCAAGATCGAGCGTCTATGACTTACGGTTCAAGAATTAGCCTCAGAAACAGTGGTTCTGAACATGCTGCCAATAGCTCGCCTGGGAAACATCCAGAGAAGTCCAAGATAGTGTTTTTTTAGACTGGCTGCCACGAGCTGAAACGAATGCAGCCAAGAGCGAGCGTCTGTGACTTACGGTTCAAGAGTTATTCACAGAAACATGGTTCTGAACTTTGCTGCCAGCCGCGAAAGCGAAAATAACCAAGATCGAGCGTCTAGGATTTACTTGTCAATAGCTCGCCTGGGAAACTTTGAGATAAGTCAAAGACAGTGCTTCTATACTAATTGCCAGGCGCTGAGACGAATGCCGCCAAGATCGAGCGTCTATGACTTACGGTTCAAGAATTAGCCTCAGAAACAGTGGGAAACAGTGCTTCTATACTAATTGCCAGGCGCTGAGACGAATGCCGCCAAGATCGAGCGTCTATGACTTACGGTTCAAGAATTAGCCTCAGAAACAGTGGTTCTGAACATGCTGCCAATAGCTCGCCTGGGAAACATCCAGAGAAGTCCAAGATAGTGTTTTTTTAGACTGGCTGCCACGAGCTGAAACGAATGCAGCCAAGAGCGAGCGTCTGTGACTTACGGTTCAAGAGTTATTCACAGAAACATGGTTCTGAACTTTGCTGCCAGCCGCGAAAGCGAAAATAACCAAGATCGAGCGTCTAGGATTTACTTGTCAATAGCTCGCCTGGGAAACTTTGAGATAAGTCAAAGACAGTGCTTCTATACTAATTGCCAGGCGCTGAGACGAATGCCGCCAAGATCGAGCGTCTATGACTTACGGTTCAAGAATTAGCCTCAGAAACAGTGCTTCTATACTAATTGCCAGGCGCTGAGACGAATGCCGCCAAGATCGAGCGTCTAAGACTTACGGTTCAAGAATTAGCCTCAGAAACAGTGGGAAACAGTGCTTCTATACTAATTGCCAGGCGCTGAGACGAATGCCGCCAAGATCGAGCGTCTATGACTTACGGTTCAAGAATTAGCCTCAGAAACAGTGGTTCTGAACATGCTGCCAATAGCTCGCCTGGGAAACATCCAGAGAAGTCCAAGATAGTGTTTTTTTAGACTGGCTGCCACGAGCTGAAACGAATGCAGCCCAGAGCGAGCGTCTGTGACTTACGGTTCAAGAGTTATTCACAGAAACATGGTTCTGAACTTTGCTGCCAGCCGCGAAAGCGAAAATAACCAAGATCGAGCGTCTAGGATTTACTTGTCAATAGCTCGGCTGGGAAACATCCAGAGAAGTCAAAGACAGTGCTTCTATACTAATTGCCAGGCGCTGAGACGAATGCCGCCAAGATCTAGCGTCTATGACTTACGGTTCAAGAAATAGCCTCAGAAACAGTGGGAAACAGTGCTTCTATACTAATTGCCAGGCGCTGAGACGAATGCCGCCAAGATCGAGCGTCTATGACTTACGGTTCAAGAATTAGCCTCAGAAACAGTGGTTCTGAACATGCTGCCAATTGCTCGCCTGGGAAACATCCAGAGAAGTCCAGTGATAGCGTTTTTTAGACTGGCTGCCACGAGCTGAAACTAATGCCGCCAAGATCGAGCGTCTATGACTTACGGTTCAAGAATTAGCCTCAGAAACAGTGGTTCTGAACATGCTGCCAATAGCTCGCCTGGGAAACATCCAGAGAAGTCCAACATAGTGTTTTTTAGACTGGCTGCCACGAGCTGAAACGAATGCAGCCAAGAGCGAGCGTCTGTGACTTACGGTTCAAGAGTTATTCACAGAAACATGGTTCTGAACTTTGCTGCCAGCCGCGAAAGCGAAAATAACCAAGATCGAGCGTCTAGGATTTACTTGTCAATAGCTCGCCTGGGAAACATCCAGAGAAGTCAAAGACAGTGCTTCTATACTAATTGCCAGGCGCTGAGACGAATGCCGCCAAGATCGAGCGTCTATGACTTACGGTTCAAGAATTAGCCTCAGAAACAGTGGTTCTGAACATGCTGCCAATAGCTCGCCTGGGAAACATCCAGAGAAGTCCAACATAGTGTTTTTTAGACTGGCTGCCACGAGCTGAAACGAATGCAGCCAAGAGAGAGCGTCTGTGACTTACGGTTCAAGAGTTATTCACAGAAACATGGTTCTGAACTTTACTGCCAGCCGCGAAAGCGAAAATAACCAAGATCGAGCGTCTAGGATTTACTTGTCAATAGCTCGCCTGGGAAACATCCAGAGAAGTCAAAGACAGTGCTTCTATACTAATTGCCAGACGCTGAGACGAATGCCGCCAAGATCGAGCGTCTATGACTTACGGTTCAAGAATTAGCCTCAGAAACAGTGGTTCTGAACATGCTGCCAATTGCTCGCCTGGGAAACATCCAGAGAAGTCCAAGATAGTGTTTTTTTAGACTGGCTGCCACGAGCTGAAACGAATGCAGCCAAGAGCGAGCGTCTGTGACTTACGGTTCAAGAGTTATTCACAGAAACATGGTTCTGAACTTTGTTGCCAGCCGCGAAAGCGAAAATAACCAAGATCGAGCGTCTAGGATTTACTTGTCAATAGCTCGCCTGGGAAACATCCAGAGAAGTCAAAGACAGTGTTTTTTAGACTGGCTGCCACGAGCTGAAACGAATGCAGCCAAGAGCCAGCGTCTGTGACTTACGGTTCAAGAATTAGCCTCAGAAACAGTGGGAAACAGTGCTTCTATACTAATTGCCAGGCGCTGAGACGAATGCCGCCAAGATCGAGCGTCTAAGACTTACGGTTCAAGAATTAGCCTCAGAAACAGTTGTTCTGAACATGCTGCCAATAGCTCGCCTGGGAAACATCCAGAGAAGTCCAAGATAGTGTTTTTTAGACTGGCTGCCACGAGCTGAAACGAATGCAGCCAAGAGCGAGCGTCTGTGACTTACGGTTCAAGAGTTATTCACAGAAACATGGTTCTGAACTTTGTTGCCAGCCGCGAAAGCGAAAATAACCAAGATCGAGCGTCTAGGATTTACTTGTCAATAGCTCGCCTGGGAAACATCCAGAGAAGTCAAAGACAGTGCTTCTATACTAATTGCCAGGCGCTGAGACGAATGCCGCCAAGATCTAGCGTCTATGACTTACGGTTCAAGAATTAGCCTCAGAAACAGTGGGAAACAGTGCTTCTATACTAATTGCCAGGCGCTGAGACGAATGCCGCCAAGATCGAGCGTCTATGACTTACGGTTCAAGAATTAGCCTCAGAAACAGTGGTTCTGAACATGCTGCCAATAGCTCGCCTGGGAAAAATCCAGAGAAGTCCAAGATTGTGTTTTTTAGACTGGCTGCCACGAGCTGAAACGAATGCAGCCAAGAGCGAGCGTCTGTGACTTACGGTTCAAGAGTTATTCACAGAAACATGGTTTTGAACTTTGCTGCCAGCCGCGAAAGTGAAAATAACCAAGATCGAGCGTCTAGGATTTACTTGGCAATAGCTCGCCTGGGAAACATCCAGAGAAGTCAAAGACAGTGCTTCTATACTAATTGCCAGGCGCTGAGACGAATGCCGCCAAGATCGAGCGTCTATGACTTACGGTTCAAGAATTAGCCTCAGAAACAGTGGTTCTGAACATGCTGCCAATAGCTCGTCTGGGAAACATCCAGAGAAGTCCAACATAGTGTTTTTTAGACTGGCTGCCACGAGCTGAAACGAATGCAGCCAAGAGCGAGCGTCTGTGACTTACGGTTCAAGAGTTATTCACAGAAACATGGTTCTGAACTTTGCTGCCAGCCGCGAAAGCGAAAATAACCAAGATCGAGCGTCTAGGATTTACTTGTCAATAGCTCGCCTGGGAAACATCCAGAGAAGTCAAAGACAGTGCTTCTATACTAATTGCCAGGCGCTGAGACGAATGGCGCCAAGATCTAGCGTCTATGACTTACGGTTCAAGAATTAGCCTCAGAAACAGTGGGAAACAGTGCTTCTATACTAATTGCCAGACGCTGAGACGAATGCCGCCAAGATCGAGCGTCTAAGACTTACGGTTCAAGAATTAGCCTCAGAAACAGTGGTTCTGAACATGCTGCCAATAGCTCGCCTGGGAAACATCCAGAGAAGTCCAAGATAGTGTTTTTTAGTCTGTCTGCCACGAGCTGAAACGAATGCAGCCAAGAGCGAGCGTCTGTGACTTACGGTTCAAGAGTTATTCACAGAAACATGGTTCTGAACTTTGCTGCCAGCCGCGAAAGCGAAAATAACCAAGATCGAGCGTCTAGGATTTACTTGTCAATAGCTCGCCTGGGAAACATCCAGAGAAGTCAAAGACAGTGCTTCTTTACTAATTGCCAGGCGCTGAGACGAATGCCGCCAAGATCTAGCGTCTATGACTTACGGTTCAAGAATTAGCCTCAGAAACAGTGGGAAACAGTGCTTCTATACTAATTGCCAGGCGCTGAGACGAATGCCGCCAAGATCGAGCGTCTATGACTTACGGTTCAAGAATTAGCCTCAGAAACAGTGGTTCTGAACATGCTGCCAATTGCTCGCCTGGGAAACATCCAGAGAAGTCCAGAGATAGCGTTTTTTAGACTGGCTGCCACGAGCTGAAACGAATGCAGCCAAGAGCGAGCGTCTGTGACTTACGGTTCAAGAGTTATTCACAGAAACATGGTTCTGAACTTTGCTGCCAGCCGCGAAAGCGAAAATAACCAAGATCGAGCGTCTAGGATTTACTTGTCAATAGCTCGCCTGGGAAACATCCAGAGAAGTCAAAGACAGTGCTTCTATACTAATTGCCAGGCGCTGAGACGAATGCCGCCAAGATCTAGCGTCTATGACTTACGGTTCAAGAATTAGCCTCAGAAACAGTGGGAAACAGTGCTTCTATACTAATTGCCAGGACGCTGAGACGAATGCCGCCAAGATCGAGCGTCTAAGACTTACGGTTCAAGAATTAGCCTCAGAAACAGTGGTTCTGAACATGCTGCCAATAGCTCGCCTGGGAAACATCCAGAGAAGTCCAAGATTGTGTTTTTTAGACTGGCTGCCACGAGCTGAAACGAATGCGGCCAAGAGCGAGCGTCTGTGACTTACGGTTCAAGAGTTATTCACAGAAACATGGTTTGAACTTTGCTGCCAGCCGCGAAAGCGAAAATAACCAAGATCGAGCGTCTAGGATTTACTTGTCAATAGCTCGGCTGGGAGACATCCAGAGAAGTCAAAGACAGTGCTTCTATACTAATTGCCAGGCGCTGAGACGAATGCCGCCAAGATCTAGCGTCTATGACTTACGGTTCAAGAATAGCCTCAGAAACAGTGGGAAACAGTGCTTCTATACTAATTGCCAGGCGCTGAGACGAATGCCGCCAAGATCGAGCGTCTATGACTTACGGTTCAAGAATTAGCCTCAGAAACAGTGGTTCTGAACATGCTGCCAATAGCTCGCCTGGGAAACATCCAGAGAAGTCCAACATAGGTGTTTTTTAAACTGGCTGCCACGAGCTGAAACGAATGCAGCCAAGAGCGAGCGTCTGTGACTTACGGTTCAAGAGTTATTCACAGAAACATGGTTTGAACTTTGCTGCCAGCCGCGAAAGTGAAAATAACCAAGATCGAGCGTCTAGGATTTACTTGTCAATAGCTCGCCTGGGAAACATCCAGAGAAGTCAAAGACAGTGCTTCTATACTAATTGCCAGGCGCTGAGACGAATGCCGCCAAGATCGAGCGTCTATGACTTACGGTTCAAGAATTAGCCTCAGAAACAGTGGTTCTGAACATGCTGCCAATAGCTCGCCTGGGAAACATCCAGAGAAGTCCAACATAGTGTTTTTTAGACTGGCTGCCACGAGCTGAAACGAATGCAGCCAAGAGCGAGCGTCTGTGACTTACGGTTCAAGAGTTATTCACAGAAACATGGTTCTGAACTTTGCTGCCAGCCGCGAAAGCGAAAATAACCAAGATCGAGCGTCTAGGATTTACTTGTCAATAGCTCGCCTGGGAAACATCCAGAGAAGTCAAAGACAGTGCTTCTATACTAATTGCCAGGCGCTGAGACGAATGCCGCCAAGATCTAGCGTCTATGACTTACGGTTCAAGAATTAGCCTCAGAAACAGTGGGAAACAGTGCTTCTATACTAATTGCCAGGCGCTGAGACGAATGCCGCCAAGATCGAGCGTCTATGACTTACGGTTCAAGAATTAGCCTCAGAAACAGTGGTTCTGAACATGCTGTCAATAGCTCGCCTGGGAAACATCCAGAGAAGTCCAAGATTGTGTTTTTTAGACTGGCTGCCACGAGCTGAAACGAATGCAGCCAAGAGCGAGCGTCTGTGACTTACGGTTCAAGAGTTATTCACAGAAACATGGTTCTGAACTTTGCTGCCAGCCGCGAAAGCGAAAATAACCAAGATCGAGCGTCTAGGATTTACTTGTCAATAGCTCGCCTGGGAAACATCCAGAGAAGTCAAAGACAGTGCTTCTATACTAATTGCCAGGCGCTGAGACGAATGCCGCCAAGATCGAGCGTCTATGACTTACGGTTCAAGAATTAGCCTCAGAAACAGTGGTTCTGAACATGCTGCCAATAGCTCGCCTGGGAAACATCCAGAGAAGTCCAACATAGTGTTT
>NW_027462274.1:0-42860 GCF_050947455.1 Rhinoderma darwinii
GGCAGTAAAAGAACCATGTTTCTGTGAATAACTCCTGAACCGTAAGTCCTAGACGCTCGCTCTTGGCTGCATTCGATTCAGCTCGTGGCAGCCAGTCTAAAAAACACTATCTTGGACTTCTCTGCATGTTTCCCAGGCGAGCAATTGGCAGCATGTTCAGAACCATGTTTCTGTGAATAACTCCTGAACCGTAAGTCCTAGACGCTCGCTCTTGGCTGCATTCGATTCAGCTCGTGGCAGCCAGTCTAAAAAACACTATCTTGGACTTCTCTGCATGTTTCCCAGGCGAGCAATTGGCAGCATGTTCAGAACCATGTTTCTGTGAATAACTCCTGAACCGTAAGTCCTAGACGCTCGCTCTTGGCTGCATTCGATTCAGCTCGTGGCAGCCAGTCTAAAAAACACTATCTTGGACTTCTCTGCATGTTTCCCAGGCGAGCAATTGGCAGCATGTTCAGAACCATGTTTCTGTGAATAACTCCTGAACCGTAAGTCCTAGACGCTCGCTCTTGGCTGCATTCGATTCAGCTCGTGGCAGCCAGTCTAAAAAACACTATCTTGGACTTCTCTGCATGTTTCCCAGGCGAGAAATTGGCAGCATGTTCAGAACCATGTTTCTGTGAATAACTCCTGAACCGTAAGTCCTAGACGCTCGATCTTGGCGGCATTCGTCTCAGCGCCTGGCAATTAGTATAGGAGCACTGTGTTTGACTTCTCTGGATGTTTCCCAGGCGAGTTATTGACAAGTAAATCCTAGACGCTCGATCTTGGTTATTTTCGCTTTCGCGGCTGGCAGTAAAAGAACCATGTTTCTGTGAATAACTCCTGAACCGTAAGTCCTAGACGCTCGCTCTTGGCTGCATTCGATTCAGCTCGTGGCAGCCAGTCTAAAAAACACTATCTTGGACTTCTCTGCATGTTTCCCAGGCGAGCAATTGGCAGCATGTTCAGAACCATGTTTCTGTGAATAACTCCTGAACCGTAAGTCCTAGACGCTCGATCTTGGCGGCATTCGTCTCAGCGCCTGGCAATTAGTATAGGAGCACTGTGTTTGACTTCTCTGGATGTTTCCCAGGCGAGTTATTGACAAGTAAATCCTAGACGCTCGATCTTGGTTATTTTCGCTTTCGCGGCTGGCAGTAAAAGAACCATGTTTCTGTGAATAACTCCTGAACCGTAAGTCCTAGACGCTCGCTCTTGGCTGCATTCGATTCAGCTCGTGGCAGCCAGTCTAAAAAACACTATCTTGGACTTCTCTGCATGTTTCCCAGGCGAGCAATTGGCAGCATGTTCAGAACCATGTTTCTGTGAATAACTCCTGAACCGTAAGTCCTAGACGCTCGCTCTTGGCTGCATTCGATTCAGCTCGTGGCAGCCAGTCTAAAAAACACTATCTTGGACTTCTCTGCATGTTTCCCAGGCGAGAAATTGGCAGCATGTTCAGAACCATGTTTCTGTGAATAACTCCTGAACCGTAAGTCCTAGACGCTCGATCTTGGCGGCATTCGTCTCAGCGCCTGGCAATTAGTATAGGAGCACTGTGTTTGACTTCTCTGGATGTTTCCCAGGCGAGTTATTGACAAGTAAATCCTAGACGCTCGATCTTGGTTATTTTCGCTTTCGCGGCTGGCAGTAAAAGAACCATGTTTCTGTGAATAACTCCTGAACCGTAAGTCCTAGACGCTCGCTCTTGGCTGCATGCGATTCAGCTCGTGGCAGCCAGTCTAAAAAACACTATCTTGGACTTCTCTGCATGTTTCCCAGGCGAGAAATTGGCAGCATGTTCAGAACCATGTTTCTGTGAATAGCTCCTGAACCGTAAGTCCTAGACGCTCGATCTTGGCGGCATTCGTCTCAGCGCCTGGCAATTAGTATAGGAGCACTGTGTTTGACTTCTCTGGATGTTTCCCAGGCGAGTTATTGACAAGTAAATCCTAGACGCTCGATCTTGGTTATTTTCGCTTTCGCGGCTGGCAGTAAAAGAACCATGTTTCTGTGAATAACTCCTGAACCGTAAGTCCTAGACGCTCGCTCTTGGCTGCATTCGATTCAGCTCGTGGCAGCCAGTCTAAAAAACACTATCTTGGACTTCTCTGCATGTTTCCCAGGCGAGCAATTGGCAGCATGTTCAGAACCATGTTTCTGTGAATAACTCCTGAACCGTAAGTCCTAGACGCTCGCTCTTGGCTGCATTCGATTCAGCTCGTGGCAGCCAGTCTAAAAAACACTATCTTGGACTTCTCTGCATGTTCCTAAGGCAAATGTTTCTAAAGCTAATTCTTGAACCGTAAGTCCTAGACGCTCGATCTTGGCTGCATTCGATTCAGCTCGTGGCAGCCAGTCTAAAAAACACTATCTTGGACTTCTCTGCATGTTTCCCAGGCGAGAAATTGGCAGCATGTTCAGAACCATGTTTCTGTGAATAACTCCTGAACCGTAAGTCCTAGACGCTCGATCTTGGCGGCATTCGTCTCAGCGCCTGGCAATTAGTATAGGAGCACTGTGTTTGACTTCTCTGGATGTTTCCCAGGCGAGTTATTGACAAGTAAATCCTAGACGCTCGATCTTGGTTATTTTCGCTTTCGCGGCTGGCAGTAAAAGAACCATGTTTCTGTGAATAACTCCTGAACCGTAAGTCCTAGACGCTCGCTCTTGGCTGCATTCGATTCAGCTCGTGGCAGCCAGTCTAAAAAACACTATCTTGGACTTCTCTGCATGTTTCCCAGGCGAGCAATTGGCAGCATGTTCAGAACCATGTTTCTGTGAATAACTCCTGAACCGTAAGTCCTAGACGCTCGCTCTTGGCTGCATTCGATTCAGCTCGTGGCAGCCAGTCTAAAAAACACTATCTTGGACTTCTCTGCATGTTCCTAAGGCAAATGTTTCTAAAGCTAATTCTTGAACCGTAAGTCCTAGACGCTCGATCTTGGCGGCATTCGTCTCAGCGCCTGGCAATTAGTATAGGAGCACTGTGTTTGACTTCTCTGGATGTTTCCCAGGCGAGTTATTGACAAGTAAATCCTAGACGCTCGATCTTGGTTATTTTCGCTTTCGCGGCTGGCAGTAAAAGAACCATGTTTCTGTGAATAACTCCTGAACCGTAAGTCCTAGACGCTCGCTCTTGGCTGCATTCGATTCAGCTCGTGGCAGCCAGTCTAAAAAACACTATCTTGGACTTCTCTGCATGTTTCCCAGGCGAGCAATTGGCAGCATGTTCAGAACCATGTTTCTGTGAATAACTCCTGAACCGTAAGTCCTAGACGCTCGCTCTTGGCTGCATTCGATTCAGCTCGTGGCAGCCAGTCTAAAAAACACTATCTTGGACTTCTCTGCATGTTCCTAAGGCAAATGTTTCTAAAGCTAATTCTTGAACCGTAAGTCCTAGACGCTCGATCTTGGCGGCATTCGTCTCAGCGCCTGGCAATTAGTATAGGAGCACTGTGTTTGACTTCTCTGGATGTTTCCCAGGCGAGTTATTGACAAGTAAATCCTAGACGCTCGATCTTGGTTATTTTCGCTTTCGCGGCTGGCAGTAAAAGAACCATGTTTCTGTGAATAACTCCTGAACCGTAAGTCCTAGACGCTCGCTCTTGGCTGCATTCGATTCAGCTCGTGGCAGCCAGTCTAAAAAACACTATCTTGGACTTCTCTGCATGTTTCCCAGGCGAGCAATTGGCAGCATGTTCAGAACCATGTTTCTGTGAATAACTCCTGAACCGTAAGTCCTAGACGCTCGATCTTGGCGGCATTCGTCTCAGCGCCTGGCAATTAGTATAGGAGCACTGTGTTTGACTTCTCTGGATGTTTCCCAGGCGAGTTATTGACAAGTAAATCCTAGACGCTCGATCTTGGTTATTTTCGCTTTCGCGGCTGGCAGTAAAAGAACCATGTTTCTGTGAATAACTCCTGAACCGTAAGTCCTAGACGCTCGCTCTTGGCTGCATTCGATTCAGCTCGTGGCAGCCAGTCTAAAAAACACTATCTTGGACTTCTCTGCATGTTTCCCAGGCGAGCAATTGGCAGCATGTTCAGAACCATGTTTCTGTGAATAACTCCTGAACCGTAAGTCCTAGACGCTCGCTCTTGGCTGCATTCGATTCAGCTCGTGGCAGCCAGTCTAAAAAACACTATCTTGGACTTCTCTGCATGTTTCCCAGGCGAGAAATTGGCAGCATGTTCAGAACCATGTTTCTGTGAATAACTCCTGAACCGTAAGTCCTAGACGCTCGATCTTGGCGGCATTCGTCTCAGCGCCTGGCAATTAGTATAGGAGCACTGTGTTTGACTTCTCTGGATGTTTCCCAGGCGAGTTATTGACAAGTAAATCCTAGACGCTCGATCTTGGTTATTTTCGCTTTCGCGGCTGGCAGTAAAAGAACCATGTTTCTGTGAATAACTCCTGAAACCGTAAGTCCTAGACGCTCGCTCTTGGCTGCATTCGATTCAGCTCGTGGCAGCCAGTCTAAAAAACACTATCTTGGACTTCTCTGCATGTTTCCCAGGCGAGAAATTGGCAGCATGTTCAGAACCATGTTTCTGTGAATAGCTCCTGAACCGTAAGTCCTAGACGCTCGATCTTGGCGGCATTCGTCTCAGCGCCTGGCAATTAGTATAGGAGCACTGTGTTTGACTTCTCTGGATGTTTCCCAGGCGAGTTATTGACAAGTAAATCCTAGACGCTCGATCTTGGTTATTTTCGCTTTCGCGGCTGGCAGTAAAAGAACCATGTTTCTGTGAATAACTCCTGAACCGTAAGTCCTAGACGCTCGCTCTTGGCTGCATTCGATTCAGCTCGTGGCAGCCAGTCTAAAAAACACTATCTTGGACTTCTCTGCATGTTTCCCAGGCGAGCAATTGGCAGCATGTTCAGAACCATGTTTCTGTGAATAACTCCTGAACCGTAAGTCCTAGACGCTCGCTCTTGGCTGCATTCGATTCAGCTCGTGGCAGCCAGTCTAAAAAACACTATCTTGGACTTCTCTGCATGTTCCTAAGGCAAATGTTTCTAAAGCTAATTCTTGAACCGTAAGTCCTAGACGCTCGATCTTGGCTGCATTCGATTCAGCTCGTGGCAGCCAGTCTAAAAAACACTATCTTGGACTTCTCTGCATGTTTCCCAGGCGAGAAATTGGCAGCATGTTCAGAACCATGTTTCTGTGAATAACTCCTGAACCGTAAGTCCTAGACGCTCGATCTTGGCGGCATTCGTCTCAGCGCCTGGCAATTAGTATAGGAGCACTGTGTTTGACTTCTCTGGATGTTTCCCAGGCGAGTTATTGACAAGTAAATCCTAGACGCTCGATCTTGGTTATTTTCGCTTTCGCGGCTGGCAGTAAAAGAACCATGTTTCTGTGAATAACTCCTGAACCGTAAGTCCTAGACGCTCGCTCTTGGCTGCATTCGATTCAGCTCGTGGCAGCCAGTCTAAAAAACACTATCTTGGACTTCTCTGCATGTTTCCCAGGCGAGCAATTGGCAGCATGTTCAGAACCATGTTTCTGTGAATAACTCCTGAACCGTAAGTCCTAGACGCTCGCTCTTGGCTGCATTCGATTCAGCTCGTGGCAGCCAGTCTAAAAAACACTATCTTGGACTTCTCTGCATGTTCCTAAGGCAAATGTTTCTAAAGCTAATTCTTGAACCGTAAGTCCTAGACGCTCGATCTTGGCGGCATTCGTCTCAGCGCCTGGCAATTAGTATAGGAGCACTGTGTTTGACTTCTCTGGATGTTTCCCAGGCGAGTTATTGACAAGTAAATCCTAGACGCTCGATCTTGGTTATTTTCGCTTTCGCGGCTGGCAGTAAAAGAACCATGTTTCTGTGAATAACTCCTGAACCGTAAGTCCTAGACGCTCGCTCTTGGCTGCATTCGATTCAGCTCGTGGCAGCCAGTCTAAAAAACACTATCTTGGACTTCTCTGCATGTTTCCCAGGCGAGCAATTGGCAGCATGTTCAGAACCATGTTTCTGTGAATAACTCCTGAACCGTAAGTCCTAGACGCTCGCTCTTGGCTGCATTCGATTCAGCTCGTGGCAGCCAGTCTAAAAAACACTATCTTGGACTTCTCTGCATGTTCCTAAGGCAAATGTTTCTAAAGCTAATTCTTGAACCGTAAGTCCTAGACGCTCGATCTTGGCGGCATTCGACTCAGCGCCTGGCAATTAGTATAGGAGCACTGTGTTTGACTTCTCTGGATGTTTCCCAGGCGAGTTATTGACAAGTAAATCCTAGACGCTCGATCTTGGTTATTTTCGCTTTCGCGGCTGGCAGTAAAAGAACCATGTTTCTGTGAATAACTCCTGAACCGTAAGTCCTAGACGCTCGCTCTTGGCTGCATTCGATTCAGCTCGTGGCAGCCAGTCTAAAAAACACTATCTTGGACTTCTCTGCATGTTTCCCAGGCGAGCAATTGGCAGCATGTTCAGAACCATGTTTCTGTGAATAACTCCTGAACCGTAAGTCCTAGACGCTCGCTCTTGGCTGCATTCGATTCAGCTCGTGGCAGCCAGTCTAAAAAACACTATCTTGGACTTCTCTGCATGTTTCCCAGGCGAGCAATTGGCAGCATGTTCAGAACCATGTTTCTGTGAATAACTCCTGAACCGTAAGTCCTAGACGCTCGCTCTTGGCTGCATTCGATTCAGCTCGTGGCAGCCAGTCTAAAAAACACTATCTTGGACTTCTCTGCATGTTTCCCAGGCGAGCAATTGGCAGCATGTTCAGAACCATGTTTCTGTGAATAACTCCTGAACCGTAAGTCCTAGACGCTCGCTCTTGGCTGCATTCGATTCAGCTCGTGGCAGCCAGTCTAAAAAACACTATCTTGGACTTCTCTGCATGTTTCCCAGGCGAGAAATTGGCAGCATGTTCAGAACCATGTTTCTGTGAATAACTCCTGAACCGTAAGTCCTAGACGCTCGATCTTGGCGGCATTCGTCTCAGCGCCTGGCAATTAGTATAGGAGCACTGTGTTTGACTTCTCTGGATGTTTCCCAGGCGAGTTATTGACAAGTAAATCCTAGACGCTCGATCTTGGTTATTTTCGCTTTCGCGGCTGGCAGTAAAAGAACCATGTTTCTGTGAATAACTCCTGAACCGTAAGTCCTAGACGCTCGCTCTTGGCTGCATTCGATTCAGCTCGTGGCAGCCAGTCTAAACAACACTATCTTGGACTTCTCTGCATGTTTCCCAGACGAGAAATTGGCAGCATGTTCAGAACCATGTTTCTGTGAATAACTCCTGAACCGTAAGTCCTAGACGCTCGATCTTGGCGGCATTCGTCTCAGCGCCTGGCAATTAGTATAGGAGCACTGTGTTTGACTTCTCTGGATGTTTCCCAGGCGAGTTATTGACAAGTAAATCCTAGACGCTCGATCTTGGTTATTTTCGCTTTCGCGGCTGGCAGTAAAAGAACCATGTTTCTGTGAATAACTCCTGAACCGTAAGTCCTAGACGCTCGCTCTTGGCTGCATTCGATTCAGCTCGTGGCAGCCAGTCTAAAAAACACTATCTTGGACTTCTCTGCATGTTTCCCAGGCGAGCAATTGGCAGCATGTTCAGAACCATGTTTCTGTGAATAACTCCTGAACCGTAAGTCCTAGACGCTCGCTCTTGGCTGCATTCGATTCAGCTCGTGGCAGCCAGTCTAAAAAACACTATCTTGGACTTCTCTGCATGTTTCCCAGGCGAGCAATTGGCAGCATGTTCAGAACCATGTTTCTGTGAATAACTCCTGAACCGTAAGTCCTAGACGCTCGCTCTTGGCTGCATTCGATTCAGCTCGTGGCAGCCAGTCTAAAAAACACTATCTTGGACTTCTCTGCATGTTTCCCAGGCGAGAAATTGGCAGCATGTTCAGAACCATGTTTCTGTGAATAACTCCTGAACCGTAAGTCCTAGACGCTCGCTCTTGGCTGCATTCGATTCAGCTCGTGGCAGCCAGTCTAAAAAACACTATCTTGGACTTCTCTGCATGTTTCCCAGGCGAGAAATTGGCAGCATGTTCAGAACCATGTTTCTGTGAATAACTCCTGAACCGTAAGTCCTAGACGCTCGCTCTTGGCTGCATTCGATTCAGCTCGTGGCAGCCAGTCTAAAAAACACTATCTCGGACTTCTCTGCATGTTTCCCAGGCGAGCAATTGGCAGCATGTTCAGAACCATGTTTCTGTGAATAACTCCTGAACCGTAAGTCCTAGACGCTCGCTCTTGGCTGCATTCGATTCAGCTCGTGGCAGCCAGTCTAAAAAACACTATCTTGGACTTCTCTGCATGTTTCCCAGGCGAGAAATTGGCAGCATGTTCAGAACCATGTTTCTGTGAATAACTCCTGAACCGTAAGTCCTAGACGCTCGATCTTGGCGGCATTCGTCTCAGCGCCTGGCAATTAGTATAGGAGCACTGTGTTTGACTTCTCTGGATGTTTCCCAGGCGAGTTATTGACAAGTAAATCCTAGACGCTCGATCTTGGTTATTTTCGCTTTCGCGGCTGGCAGTAAAAGAACCATGTTTCTGTGAATAACTCCTGAACCGTAAGTCCTAGACGCTCGCTCTTGGCTGCATTCGATTCAGCTCGTGGCAGCCAGTCTAAACAACACTATCTTGGACTTCTCTGCATGTTTCCCAGACGAGAAATTGGCAGCATGTTCAGAACCATGTTTCTGTGAATAACTCCTGAACCGTAAGTCCTAGACGCTCGATCTTGGCGGCATTCGTCTCAGCGCCTGGCAATTAGTATAGGAGCACTGTGTTTGACTTCTCTGGATGTTTCCCAGGCGAGTTATTGACAAGTAAATCCTAGACGCTCGATCTTGGTTATTTTCGCTTTCGCGGCTGGCAGTAAAAGAACCATGTTTCTGTGAATAACTCCTGAACCGTAAGTCCTAGACGCTCGCTCTTGGCTGCATTCGATTCAGCTCGTGGCAGCCAGTCTAAAAAACACTATCTTGGACTTCTCTGCATGTTTCCCAGGCGAGAAATTGGCAGCATGTTCAGAACCATGTTTCTGTGAATAACTCCTGAACCGTAAGTCCTAGACGCTCGCTCTTGGCTGCATTCGATTCAGCTCGTGGCAGCCAGTCTAAAAAACACTATCTTGGACTTCTCTGCATGTTTCCCAGGCGAGAAATTGGCAGCATGTTCAGAACCATGTTTCTGTGAATAACTCCTGAACCGTAAGTCCTAGACGCTCGCTCTTGGCTGCATTCGATTCAGCTCGTGGCAGCCAGTCTAAAAAACACTATCTCGGACTTCTCTGCATGTTTCCCAGGCGAGCAATTGGCAGCATGTTCAGAACCATGTTTCTGTGAATAACTCCTGAACCGTAAGTCCTAGACGCTCGCTCTTGGCTGCATTCGATTCAGCTCGTGGCAGCCAGTCTAAAAAACACTATCTTGGACTTCTCTGCATGTTTCCCAGGCGAGAAATTGGCAGCATGTTCAGAACCATGTTTCTGTGAATAACTCCTGAACCGTAAGTCCTAGACGCTCGATCTTGGCGGCATTCGTCTCAGCGCCTGGCAATTAGTATAGGAGCACTGTGTTTGACTTCTCTGGATGTTTCCCAGGCGAGTTATTGACAAGTAAATCCTAGACGCTCGATCTTGGTTATTTTCGCTTTCGCGGCTGGCAGTAAAAGAACCATGTTTCTGTGAATAACTCCTGAACCGTAAGTCCTAGACGCTCGGTCTTGGCTGCATTCGATTCAGCTCGTGGCAGCCAGTCTAAAAAACACTATCTTGGACTTCTCTGCATGTTTCCCAGGCGAGCAATTGGCAGCATGTTCAGAACCATGTTTCTGTGAATAACTCCTGAACCGTAAGTCCTAGACGCTCGATCTTGGCGGCATTCGTCTCAGCGCCTGGCAATTAGTATAGGAGCACTGTGTTTGACTTCTCTGGATGTTTCCCAGGCGAGTTATTGACAAGTAAATCCTAGACGCTCGATCTTGGTTATTTTCGCTTTCGCGGCTGGCAGTAAAAGAACCATGTTTCTGTGAATAACTCCTGAACCGTAAGTCCTAGACGCTCGCTCTTGGCTGCATTCGATTCAGCTCGTGGCAGCCAGTCTAAAAAACACTATCTTGGACTTCTCTGCATGTTTCCCAGGCGAGCAATTGGCAGCATGTTCAGAACCATGTTTCTGTGAATAACTCCTGAACCGTAAGTCCTAGACGCTCGCTCTTGGCTGCATTCGATTCAGCTCGTGGCAGCCAGTCTAAAAAACACTATCTTGGACTTCTCTGCATGTTTCCCAGGCGAGAAATTGGCAGCATGTTCAGAACCATGTTTCTGTGAATAACTCCTGAACCGTAAGTCCTAGACGCTCGCTCTTGGCTGCATTCGATTCAGCTCGTGGCAGCCAGTCTAAAAAACACTATCTTGGACTTCTCTGCATGTTTCCCAGGCGAGAAATTGGCAGCATGTTCAGAACCATGTTTCTGTGAATAACTCCTGAACCGTAAGTCCTAGACGCTCGCTCTTGGCTGCATTCGATTCAGCTCGTGGCAGCCAGTCTAAAAAACACTATCTCGGACTTCTCTGCATGTTTCCCAGGCGAGCAATTGGCAGCATGTTCAGAACCATGTTTCTGTGAATAACTCCTGAACCGTAAGTCCTAGACGCTCGCTCTTGGCTGCATTCGATTCAGCTCGTGGCAGCCAGTCTAAAAAACACTATCTTGGACTTCTCTGCATGTTTCCCAGGCGAGAAATTGGCAGCATGTTCAGAACCATGTTTCTGTGAATAACTCCTGAACCGTAAGTCCTAGACGCTCGATCTTGGCGGCATTCGTCTCAGCGCCTGGCAATTAGTATAGGAGCACTGTGTTTGACTTCTCTGGATGTTTCCCAGGCGAGTTATTGACAAGTAAATCCTAGACGCTCGATCTTGGTTATTTTCGCTTTCGCGGCTGGCAGTAAAAGAACCATGTTTCTGTGAATAACTCCTGAACCGTAAGTCCTAGACGCTCGCTCTTGGCTGCATTCGATTCAGCTCGTGGCAGCCAGTCTAAACAACACTATCTTGGACTTCTCTGCATGTTTCCCAGACGAGAAATTGGCAGCATGTTCAGAACCATGTTTCTGTGAATAACTCCTGAACCGTAAGTCCTAGACGCTCGATCTTGGCGGCATTCGTCTCAGCGCCTGGCAATTAGTATAGGAGCACTGTGTTTGACTTCTCTGGATGTTTCCCAGGCGAGTTATTGACAAGTAAATCCTAGACGCTCGATCTTGGTTATTTTCGCTTTCGCGGCTGGCAGTAAAAGAACCATGTTTCTGTGAATAACTCCTGAACCGTAAGTCCTAGACGCTCGCTCTTGGCTGCATTCGATTCAGCTCGTGGCAGCCAGTCTAAAAAACACTATCTTGGACTTCTCTGCATGTTTCCCAGGCGAGAAATTGGCAGCATGTTCAGAACCATGTTTCTGTGAATAACTCCTGAACCGTAAGTCCTAGACGCTCGCTCTTGGCTGCATTCGATTCAGCTCGTGGCAGCCAGTCTAAAAAACACTATCTTGGACTTCTCTGCATGTTTCCCAGGCGAGAAATTGGCAGCATGTTCAGAACCATGTTTCTGTGAATAACTCCTGAACCGTAAGTCCTAGACGCTCGCTCTTGGCTGCATTCGATTCAGCTCGTGGCAGCCAGTCTAAAAAACACTATCTCGGACTTCTCTGCATGTTTCCCAGGCGAGCAATTGGCAGCATGTTCAGAACCATGTTTCTGTGAATAACTCCTGAACCGTAAGTCCTAGACGCTCGCTCTTGGCTGCATTCGATTCAGCTCGTGGCAGCCAGTCTAAAAAACACTATCTTGGACTTCTCTGCATGTTTCCCAGGCGAGAAATTGGCAGCATGTTCAGAACCATGTTTCTGTGAATAACTCCTGAACCGTAAGTCCTAGACGCTCGATCTTGGCGGCATTCGTCTCAGCGCCTGGCAATTAGTATAGG
This sequence comes from Rhinoderma darwinii, assembly GCF_050947455.1. NCBI lineage: Eukaryota > Metazoa > Chordata > Amphibia > Anura > Rhinodermatidae > Rhinoderma > Rhinoderma darwinii. Next base: position 11,951 of record NW_027462274.1, read on the forward strand.
AGCACTGTGTTTGACTTCTCTGGATGTTTCCCAGGCGAGTTATTGACAAGTAAATCCTAGACGCTCGATCTTGGTTATTTTCGCTTTCGCGGCTGGCAGTAAAAGAACCATGTTTCTGTGAATAACTCCTGAACCGTAAGTCCTAGACGCTCGGTCTTGGCTGCATTCGATTCAGCTCGTGGCAGCCAGTCTAAAAAACACTATCTTGGACTTCTCTGCATGTTTCCCAGGCGAGCAATTGGCAGCATGTTCAGAACCATGTTTCTGTGAATAACTCCTGAACCGTAAGTCCTAGACGCTCGATCTTGGCGGCATTCGTCTCAGCGCCTGGCAATTAGTATAGGAGCACTGTGTTTGACTTCTCTGGATGTTTCCCAGGCGAGTTATTGACAAGTAAATCCTAGACGCTCGATCTTGGTTATTTTCGCTTTCGCGGCTGGCAGTAAAAGAACCATGTTTCTGTGAATAACTCCTGAACCGTAAGTCCTAGACGCTCGCTCTTGGCTGCATTCGATTCAGCTCGTGGCAGCCAGTCTAAAAAACACTATCTTGGACTTCTCTGCATGTTTCCCAGGCGAGCAATTGGCAGCATGTTCAGAACCATGTTTCTGTGAATAACTCCTGAACCGTAAGTCCTAGACGCTCGCTCTTGGCTGCATTCGATTCAGCTCGTGGCAGCCAGTCTAAAAAACACTATCTTGGACTTCTCTGCATGTTTCCCAGGCGAGAAATTGGCAGCATGTTCAGAACCATGTTTCTGTGAATAACTCCTGAACCGTAAGTCCTAGACGCTCGATCTTGGCGGCATTCGTCTCAGCGCCTGGCAATTAGTATAGGAGCACTGTGTTTGACTTCTCTGGATGTTTCCCAGGCGAGTTATTGACAAGTAAATCCTAGACGCTCGATCTTGGTTATTTTCGCTTTCGCGGCTGGCAGTAAAAGAACCATGTTTCTGTGAATAACTCCTGAACCGTAAGTCCTAGACGCTCGCTCTTGGCTGCATTCGATTCAGCTCGTGGCAGCCAGTCTAAAAAACACTATCTTGGACTTCTCTGCATGTTTCCCAGGCGAGAAATTGGCAGCATGTTCAGAACCATGTTTCTGTGAATAACTCCTGAACCGTAAGTCCTAGACGCTCGATCTTGGCGGCATTCGTCTCAGCGCCTGGCAATTAGTATAGGAGCACTGTGTTTGACTTCTCTGGATGTTTCCCAGGCGAGTTATTGACAAGTAAATCCTAGACGCTCGATCTTGGTTATTTTCGCTTTCGCGGCTGGCAGTAAAAGAACCATGTTTCTGTGAATAACTCCTGAACCGTAAGTCCTAGACGCTCGCTCTTGGCTGCATTCGATTCAGCTCGTGGCAGCCAGTCTAAAAAACACTATCTTGGACTTCTCTGCATGTTTCCCAGGCGAGCAATTGGCAGCATGTTCAGAACCATGTTTCTGTGAATAACTCCTGAACCGTAAGTCCTAGACGCTCGCTCTTGGCTGCATTCGATTCAGCTCGTGGCAGCCAGTCTAAAAAACACTATCTTGGACTTCTCTGCATGTTCCTAAGGCAAATGTTTCTAAAGCTAATTCTTGAACCGTAAGTCCTAGACGCTCGATCTTGGCGGCATTCGTCTCAGCGCCTGGCAATTAGTATAGGAGCACTGTGTTTGACTTCTCTGGATGTTTCCCAGGCGAGTTATTGACAAGTAAATCCTAGACGCTCGATCTTGGTTATTTTCGCTTTCGCGGCTGGCAGTAAAAGAACCATGTTTCTGTGAATAACTCCTGAACCGTAAGTCCTAGACGCTCGCTCTTGGCTGCATTCGATTCAGCTCGTGGCAGCCAGTCTAAAAAACACTATCTTGGACTTCTCTGCATGTTTCCCAGGCGAGCAATTGGCAGCATGTTCAGAACCATGTTTCTGTGAATAACTCCTGAACCGTAAGTCCTAGACGCTCGCTCTTGGCTGCATTCGATTCAGCTCGTGGCAGCCAGTCTAAAAAACACTATCTTGGACTTCTCTGCATGTTCCTAAGGCAAATGTTTCTAAAGCTAATTCTTGAACCGTAAGTCCTAGACGCTCGATCTTGGCGGCATTCGTCTCAGCGCCTGGCAATTAGTATAGGAGCACTGTGTTTGACTTCTCTGGATGTTTCCCAGGCGAGTTATTGACAAGTAAATCCTAGACGCTCGATCTTGGTTATTTTCGCTTTCGCGGCTGGCAGTAAAAGAACCATGTTTCTGTGAATAACTCCTGAACCGTAAGTCCTAGACGCTCGCTCTTGGCTGCATTCGATTCAGCTCGTGGCAGCCAGTCTAAAAAACACTATCTTGGACTTCTCTGCATGTTTCCCAGGCGAGCAATTGGCAGCATGTTCAGAACCATGTTTCTGTGAATAACTCCTGAACCGTAAGTCCTAGACGCTCGCTCTTGGCTGCATTCGATTCAGCTCGTGGCAGCCAGTCTAAAAAACACTATCTTGGACTTCTCTGCATGTTTCCCAGGCGAGCAATTGGCAGCATGTTCAGAACCATGTTTCTGTGAATAACTCCTGAACCGTAAGTCCTAGACGCTCGCTCTTGGCTGCATTCGATTCAGCTCGTGGCAGCCAGTCTAAAAAACACTATCTTGGACTTCTCTGCATGTTTCCCAGGCGAGAAATTGGCAGCATGTTCAGAACCATGTTTCTGTGAATAACTCCTGAACCGTAAGTCCTAGACGCTCGATCTTGGCGGCATTCGTCTCAGCGCCTGGCAATTAGTATAGGAGCACTGTGTTTGACTTCTCTGGATGTTTCCCAGGCGAGTTATTGACAAGTAAATCCTAGACGCTCGATCTTGGTTATTTTCGCTTTCGCGGCTGGCAGTAAAAGAACCATGTTTCTGTGAATAACTCCTGAACCGTAAGTCCTAGACGCTCGCTCTTGGCTGCATTCGATTCAGCTCGTGGCAGCCAGTCTAAAAAACACTATCTTGGACTTCTCTGCATGTTTCCCAGACGAGAAATTGGCAGCATGTTCAGAACCATGTTTCTGTGAATAACTCCTGAACCGTAAGTCCTAGACGCTCGATCTTGGCGGCATTCGTCTCAGCGCCTGGCAATTAGTATAGGAGCACTGTGTTTGACTTCTCTGGATGTTTCCCAGGCGAGTTATTGACAAGTAAATCCTAGACGCTCGATCTTGGTTATTTTCGCTTTCGCGGCTGGCAGTAAAAGAACCATGTTTCTGTGAATAACTCCTGAACCGTAAGTCCTAGACGCTCGCTCTTGGCTGCATTCGATTCAGCTCGTGGCAGCCAGTCTAAAAAACACTATCTTGGACTTCTCTGCATGTTTCCCAGGCGAGCAATTGGCAGCATGTTCAGAACCATGTTTCTGTGAATAACTCCTGAACCGTAAGTCCTAGACGCTCGCTCTTGGCTGCATTCGATTCAGCTCGTGGCAGCCAGTCTAAAAAACACTATCTTGGACTTCTCTGCATGTTTCCCAGGCGAGCAATTGGCAGCATGTTCAGAACCATGTTTCTGTGAATAACTCCTGAACCGTAAGTCCTAGACGCTCGCTCTTGGCTGCATTCGATTCAGCTCGTGGCAGCCAGTCTAAAAAACACTATCTTGGACTTCTCTGCATGTTTCCCAGGCGAGAAATTGGCAGCATGTTCAGAACCATGTTTCTGTGAATAACTCCTGAACCGTAAGTTCTAGACGCTCGCTCTTGGCTGCATTCGATTCAGCTCGTGGCAGCCAGTCTAAAAAACACTATCTTGGACTTCTCTGCATGTTTCCCAGGCGAGCAATTGGCAGCATGTTCAGAACCATGTTTCTGTGAATAACTCCTGAACCGTAAGTCCTAGACGCTCGCTCTTGGCTGCATTCGATTCAGCTCGTGGCAGCCAGTCTAAAAAACACTATCTCGGACTTCTCTGCATGTTTCCCAGGCGAGCAATTGGCAGCATGTTCAGAACCATGTTTCTGTGAATAACTCCTGAACCGTAAGTCCTAGACGCTCGCTCTTGGCTGCATTCGATTCAGCTCGTGGCAGCCAGTCTAAAAAACACTATCTTGGACTTCTCTGCATGTTTCCCAGGCGAGAAATTGGCAGCATGTTCAGAACCATGTTTCTGTGAATAACTCCTGAACCGTAAGTCCTAGACGCTCGATCTTGGCGGCATTCGTCTCAGCGCCTGGCAATTAGTATAGGAGCACTGTGTTTGACTTCTCTGGATGTTTCCCAGGCGAGTTATTGACAAGTAAATCCTAGACGCTCGATCTTGGTTATTTTCGCTTTCGCGGCTGGCAGTAAAAGAACCATGTTTCTGTGAATAACTCCTGAACCGTAAGTCCTAGACGCTCGCTCTTGGCTGCATTCGATTCAGCTCGTGGCAGCCAGTCTAAAAAACACTATCTTGGACTTCTCTGCATGTTTCCCAGGCGAGCAATTGGCAGCATGTTCAGAACCATGTTTCTGTGAATAACTCCTGAACCGTAAGTCCTAGACGCTCGATCTTGGCGGCATTCGTCTCAGCGCCTGGCAATTAGTATAGGAGCACTGTGTTTGACTTCTCTGGATGTTTCCCAGGCGAGTTATTGACAAGTAAATCCTAGACGCTCGATCTTGGTTATTTTCGCTTTCGCGGCTGGCAGTAAAAGAACCATGTTTCTGTGAATAACTCCTGAACCGTAAGTCCTAGACGCTCGCTCTTGGCTGCATTCGATTCAGCTCGTGGCAGCCAGTCTAAAAAACACTATCTTGGACTTCTCTGCATGTTTCCCAGGCGAGCAATTGGCAGCATGTTCAGAACCATGTTTCTGTGAATAACTCCTGAACCGTAAGTCCTAGACGCTCGCTCTTGGCTGCATTCGATTCAGCTCGTGGCAGCCAGTCTAAAAAACACTATCTTGGACTTCTCTGCATGTTTCCCAGGCGAGAAATTGGCAGCATGTTCAGAACCATGTTTCTGTGAATAACTCCTGAACCGTAAGTCCTAGACGCTCGATCTTGGCGGCATTCGTCTCAGCGCCTGGCAATTAGTATAGGAGCACTGTGTTTGACTTCTCTGGATGTTTCCCAGGCGAGTTATTGACAAGTAAATCCTAGACGCTCGATCTTGGTTATTTTCGCTTTCGCGGCTGGCAGTAAAAGAACCATGTTTCTGTGAATAACTCCTGAACCGTAAGTCCTAGACGCTCGCTCTTGGCTGCATTCGATTCAGCTCGTGGCAGCCAGTCTAAAAAACACTATCTTGGACTTCTCTGCATGTTTCCCAGGCGAGAAATTGGCAGCATGTTCAGAACCATGTTTCTGTGAATAACTCCTGAACCGTAAGTCCTAGACGCTCGATCTTGGCGGCATTCGTCTCAGCGCCTGGCAATTAGTATAGGAGCACTGTGTTTGACTTCTCTGGATGTTTCCCAGGCGAGTTATTGACAAGTAAATCCTAGACGCTCGATCTTGGTTATTTTCGCTTTCGCGGCTGGCAGTAAAAGAACCATGTTTCTGTGAATAACTCCTGAACCGTAAGTCCTAGACGCTCGCTCTTGGCTGCATTCGATTCAGCTCGTGGCAGCCAGTCTAAAAAACACTATCTTGGACTTCTCTGCATGTTTCCCAGGCGAGCAATTGGCAGCATGTTCAGAACCATGTTTCTGTGAATAACTCCTGAACCGTAAGTCCTAGACGCTCGCTCTTGGCTGCATTCGATTCAGCTCGTGGCAGCCAGTCTAAAAAACACTATCTTGGACTTCTCTGCATGTTCCTAAGGCAAATGTTTCTAAAGCTAATTCTTGAACCGTAAGTCCTAGACGCTCGATCTTGGCGGCATTCGTCTCAGCGCCTGGCAATTAGTATAGGAGCACTGTGTTTGACTTCTCTGGATGTTTCCCAGGCGAGTTATTGACAAGTAAATCCTAGACGCTCGATCTTGGTTATTTTCGCTTTCGCGGCTGGCAGTAAAAGAACCATGTTTCTGTGAATAACTCCTGAACCGTAAGTCCTAGACGCTCGCTCTTGGCTGCATTCGATTCAGCTCGTGGCAGCCAGTCTAAAAAACACTATCTTGGACTTCTCTGCATGTTTCCCAGGCGAGAAATTGGCAGCATGTTCAGAACCATGTTTCTGTGAATAACTCCTGAACCGTAAATCCTAGACGCTCGCTCTTGGCTGCATTCGATTCAGCTCGTGGCAGCCAGTCTAAAAAACACTATCTCGGACTTCTCTGCATGTTTCCCAGGCGAGCAATTGGCAGCATGTTCAGAACCATGTTTCTGTGAATAACTCCTGAACCGTAAGTCCTAGACGCTCGCTCTTGGCTGCATTCGATTCAGCTCGTGGCAGCCAGTCTAAAAAACACTATCTTGGACTTCTCTGCATGTTTCCCAGGCGAGAAATTGGCAGCATGTTCAGAACCATGTTTCTGTGAATAACTCCTGAACCGTAAGTCCTAGACGCTCGATCTTGGCGGCATTCGTCTCAGCGCCTGGCAATTAGTATAGGAGCACTGTGTTTGACTTCTCTGGATGTTTCCCAGGCGAGTTATTGACAAGTAAATCCTAGACGCTCGATCTTGGTTATTTTCGCTTTCGCGGCTGGCAGTAAAAGAACCATGTTTCTGTGAATAACTCCTGAACCGTAAGTCCTAGACGCTCGCTCTTGGCTGCATTCGATTCAGCTCGTGGCAGCCAGTCTAAAAAACACTATCTTGGACTTCTCTGCATGTTTCCCAGGCGAGAAATTGGCAGCATGTTCAGAACCATGTTTCTGTGAATAACTCCTGAACCGTAAGTCCTAGACGCTCGCTCTTGGCTGCATTCGATTCAGCTCGTGGCAGCCAGTCTAAAAAACACTATCTTGGACTTCTCTGCATGTTTCCCAGGCGAGAAATTGGCAGCATGTTCAGAACCATGTTTCTGTGAATAACTCCTGAACCGTAAGTCCTAGACGCTCGCTCTTGGCTGCATTCGATTCAGCTCGTGGCAGCCAGTCTAAAAAACACTATCTCGGACTTCTCTGCATGTTTCCCAGGCGAGCAATTGGCAGCATGTTCAGAACCATGTTTCTGTGAATAACTCCTGAACCGTAAGTCCTAGACGCTCGCTCTTGGCTGCATTCGATTCAGCTCGTGGCAGCCAGTCTAAAAAACACTATCTTGGACTTCTCTGCATGTTTCCCAGGCGAGAAATTGGCAGCATGTTCAGAACCATGTTTCTGTGAATAACTCCTGAACCGTAAGTCCTAGACGCTCGATCTTGGCGGCATTCGTCTCAGCGCCTGGCAATTAGTATAGGAGCACTGTGTTTGACTTCTCTGGATGTTTCCCAGGCGAGTTATTGACAAGTAAATCCTAGACGCTCGATCTTGGTTATTTTCGCTTTCGCGGCTGGCAGTAAAAGAACCATGTTTCTGTGAATAACTCCTGAACCGTAAGTCCTAGACGCTCGCTCTTGGCTGCATTCGATTCAGCTCGTGGCAGCCAGTCTAAAAAACACTATCTTGGACTTCTCTGCATGTTTCCCAGGCGAGCAATTGGCAGCATGTTCAGAACCATGTTTCTGTGAATAACTCCTGAACCGTAAGTCCTAGACGCTCGATCTTGGCGGCATTCGTCTCAGCGCCTGGCAATTAGTATAGGAGCACTGTGTTTGACTTCTCTGGATGTTTCCCAGGCGAGTTATTGACAAGTAAATCCTAGACGCTCGATCTTGGTTATTTTCGCTTTCGCGGCTGGCAGTAAAAGAACCATGTTTCTGTGAATAACTCCTGAACCGTAAGTCCTAGACGCTCGCTCTTGGCTGCATTCGATTCAGCTCGTGGCAGCCAGTCTAAAAAACACTATCTTGGACTTCTCTGCATGTTTCCCAGGCGAGCAATTGGCAGCATGTTCAGAACCATGTTTCTGTGAATAACTCCTGAACCGTAAGTCCTAGACGCTCGCTCTTGGCTGCATTCGATTCAGCTCATGGCAGCCAGTCTAAAAAACACTATCTTGGACTTCTCTGCATGTTTCCCAGGCGAGAAATTGGCAGCATGTTCAGAACCATGTTTCTGTGAATAACTCCTGAACCGTAAGTCCTAGACGCTCGATCTTGGCGGCATTCGTCTCAGCGCCTGGCAATTAGTATAGGAGCACTGTGTTTGACTTCTCTGGATGTTTCCCAGGCGAGTTATTGACAAGTAAATCCTAGACGCTCGATCTTGGTTATTTTCGCTTTCGCGGCTGGCAGTAAAAGAACCATGTTTCTGTGAATAACTCCTGAACCGTAAGTCCTAGACGCTCGCTCTTGGCTGCATTCGATTCAGCTCGTGGCAGCCAGTCTAAAAAACACTATCTTGGACTTCTCTGCATGTTTCCCAGGCGAGAAATTGGCAGCATGTTCAGAACCATGTTTCTGTGAATAACTCCTGAACCGTAAGTCCTAGACGCTCGATCTTGGCGGCATTCGTCTCAGCGCCTGGCAATTAGTATAGGAGCACTGTGTTTGACTTCTCTGGATGTTTCCCAGGCGAGTTATTGACAAGTAAATCCTAGACGCTCGATCTTGGTTATTTTCGCTTTCGCGGCTGGCAGTAAAAGAACCATGTTTCTGTGAATAACTCCTGAACCGTAAGTCCTAGACGCTCGCTCTTGGCTGCATTCGATTCAGCTCGTGGCAGCCAGTCTAAAAAACACTATCTTGGACTTCTCTGCATGTTTCCCAGGCGAGAAATTGGCAGCATGTTCAGAACCATGTTTCTGTGAATAACTCCTGAACCGTAAGTCCTAGACGCTCGCTCTTGGCTGCATTCGATTCAGCTCGTGGCAGCCAGTCTAAAAAACACTATCTTGGACTTCTCTGCATGTTCCTAAGGCAAATGTTTCTAAAGCTAATTCTTGAACCGTAAGTCCTAGACGCTCGATCTTGGCGGCATTCGTCTCAGCGCCTGGCAATTAGTATAGGAGCACTGTGTTTGACTTCTCTGGATGTTTCCCAGGCGAGTTATTGACAAGTAAATCCTAGACGCTCGATCTTGGTTATTTTCGCTTTCGCGGCTGGCAGTAAAAGAACCATGTTTCTGTGAATAACTCCTGAACCGTAAGTCCTAGACGCTCGCTCTTGGCTGCATTCGATTCAGCTCGTGGCAGCCAGTCTAAAAAACACTATCTTGGACTTCTCTGCATGTTTCCCAGGCGAGCAATTGGCAGCATGTTCAGAACCATGTTTCTGTGAATAACTCCTGAACCGTAAGTCCTAGACGCTCGCTCTTGGCTGCATTCGATTCAGCTCGTGGCAGCCAGTCTAAAAAACACTATCTTGGACTTCTCTGCATGTTCCTAAGGCAAATGTTTCTAAAGCTAATTCTTGAACCGTAAGTCCTAGACGCTCGATCTTGGCGGCATTCGTCTCAGCGCCTGGCAATTAGTATAGGAGCACTGTGTTTGACTTCTCTGGATGTTTCCCAGGCGAGTTATTGACAAGTAAATCCTAGACGCTCGATCTTGGTTATTTTCGCTTTCGCGGCTGGCAGTAAAAGAACCATGTTTCTGTGAATAACTCCTGAACCGTAAGTCCTAGACGCTCGCTCTTGGCTGCATTCGATTCAGCTCGTGGCAGCCAGTCTAAAAAACACTATCTTGGACTTCTCTGCATGTTTCCCAGGCGAGCAATTGGCAGCATGTTCAGAACCATGTTTCTGTGAATAACTCCTGAACCGTAAGTCCTAGACGCTCGCTCTTGGCTGCATTCGATTCAGCTCGTGGCAGCCAGTCTAAAAAACACTATCTTGGACTTCTCTGCATGTTTCCCAGGCGAGCAATTGGCAGCATGTTCAGAACCATGTTTCTGTGAATAACTCCTGAACCGTAAGTCCTAGACGCTCGCTCTTGGCTGCATTCGATTCAGCTCGTGGCAGCCAGTCTAAAAAACACTATCTTGGACTTCTCTGCATGTTTCCCAGGCGAGCAATTGGCAGCATGTTCAGAACCATGTTTCTGTGAATAACTCCTGAACCGTAAGTCCTAGACGCTCGCTCTTGGCTGCATTCGATTCAGCTCGTGGCAGCCAGTCTAAAAAACACTATCTTGGACTTCTCTGCATGTTTCCCAGGCGAGAAATTGGCAGCATGTTCAGAACCATGTTTCTGTGAATAACTCCTGAACCGTAAGTCCTAGACGCTCGATCTTGGCGGCATTCGTCTCAGCGCCTGGCAATTAGTATAGGAGCACTGTGTTTGACTTCTCTGGATGTTTCCCAGGCGAGTTATTGACAAGTAAATCCTAGACGCTCGATCTTGGTTATTTTCGCTTTCGCGGCTGGCAGTAAAAGAACCATGTTTCTGTGAATAACTCCTGAACCGTAAGTCCTAGACGCTCGCTCTTGGCTGCATTCGATTCAGCTCGTGGCAGCCAGTCTAAAAAACACTATCTTGGACTTCTCTGCATGTTTCCCAGGCGAGAAATTGGCAGCATGTTCAGAACCATGTTTCTGTGAATAACTCCTGAACCGTAAGTCCTAGACGCTCGATCTTGGCGGCATTCGTCTCAGCGCCTGGCAATTAGTATAGGAGCACTGTGTTTGACTTCTCTGGATGTTTCCCAGGCGAGTTATTGACAAGTAAATCCTAGACGCTCGATCTTGGTTATTTTCGCTTTCGCGGCTGGCAGTAAAAGAACCATGTTTCTGTGAATAACTCCTGAACCGTAAGTCCTAGACGCTCGCTCTTGGCTGCATTCGATTCAGCTCGTGGCAGCCAGTCTAAAAAACACTATCTTGGACTTCTCTGCATGTTTCCCAGGCGAGCAATTGGCAGCATGTTCAGAACCATGTTTCTGTGAATAACTCCTGAACCGTAAGTCCTAGACGCTCGCTCTTGGCTGCATTCGATTCAGCTCGTGGCAGCCAGTCTAAAAAACACTATCTTGGACTTCTCTGCATGTTTCCCAGGCGAGCAATTGGCAGCATGTTCAGAACCATGTTTCTGTGAATAACTCCTGAACCGTAAGTCCTAGACGCTCGCTCTTGGCTGCATTCGATTCAGCTCGTGGCAGCCAGTCTAAAAAACACTATCTTGGACTTCTCTGCATGTTTCCCAGGCGAGAAATTGGCAGCATGTTCAGAACCATGTTTCTGTGAATAACTCCTGAACCGTAAGTCCTAGACGCTCGATCTTGGCGGCATTCGTCTCAGCGCCTGGCAATTAGTATAGGAGCACTGTGTTTGACTTCTCTGGATGTTTCCCAGGCGAGTTATTGACAAGTAAATCCTAGACGCTCGATCTTGGTTATTTTCGCTTTCGCGGCTGGCAGTAAAAGAACCATGTTTCTGTGAATAACTCCTGAACCGTAAGTCCTAGACGCTCGCTCTTGGCTGCATTCGATTCAGCTCGTGGCAGCCAGTCTAAAAAACACTATCTTGGACTTCTCTGCATGTTTCCCAGGCGAGAAATTGGCAGCATGTTCAGAACCATGTTTCTGTGAATAACTCCTGAACCGTAAGTCCTAGACGCTCGATCTTGGCGGCATTCGTCTCAGCGCCTGGCAATTAGTATAGGAGCACTGTGTTTGACTTCTCTGGATGTTTCCCAGGCGAGTTATTGACAAGTAAATCCTAGACGCTCGATCTTGGTTATTTTCGCTTTCGCGGCTGGCAGTAAAAGAACCATGTTTCTGTGAATAACTCCTGAACCGTAAGTCCTAGACGCTCGCTCTTGGCTGCATTCGATTCAGCTCGTGGCAGCCAGTCTAAAAAACACTATCTTGGACTTCTCTGCATGTTTCCCAGGCGAGCAATTGGCAGCATGTTCAGAACCATGTTTCTGTGAATAACTCCTGAACCGTAAGTCCTAGACGCTCGCTCTTGGCTGCATTCGATTCAGCTCGTGGCAGCCAGTCTAAAAAACACTATCTTGGACTTCTCTGCATGTTTCCCAGGCGAGAAATTGGCAGCATGTTCAGAACCATGTTTCTGTGAATAACTCCTGAACCGTAAGTCCTAGACGCTCGCTCTTGGCTGCATTCGATTCAGCTCGTGGCAGCCAGTCTAAAAAACACTATCTTGGACTTCTCTGCATGTTTCCCAGGCGAGCAATTGGCAGCATGTTCAGAACCATGTTTCTGTGAATAACTCCTGAACCGTAAGTCCTAGACGCTCGCTCTTGGCTGCATTCGATTCAGCTCGTGGCAGCCAGTCTAAAAAACACTATCTTGGACTTCTCTGCATGTTTCCCAGGCGAGAAATTGGCAGCATGTTCAGAACCATGTTTCTGTGAATAACTCCTGAACCGTAAGTCCTAGACGCTCGATCTTGGCGGCATTCTTCTCAGCGCCTGGCAATTAGTATAGGAGCACTGTGTTTGACTTCTCTGGATGTTTCCCAGGCGAGTTATTGACAAGTAAATCCTAGACGCTCGATCTTGGTTATTTTCGCTTTCGCGGCTGGCAGTAAAAGAACCATGTTTCTGTGAATAACTCCTGAACCGTAAGTCCTAGACGCTCGCTCTTGGCTGCATTCGATTCAGCTCGTGGCAGCCAGTCTAAAAAACACTATCTTGGACTTCTCTGCATGTTTCCCAGGCGAGCAATTGGCAGCATGTTCAGAACCATGTTTCTGTGAATAACTCCTGAACCGTAAGTCCTAGACGCTCGCTCTTGGCTGCATTCGATTCAGCTCGTGGCAGCCAGTCTAAAAAACACTATCTTGGACTTCTCTGCATGTTTCCCAGGCGAGAAATTGGCAGCATGTTCAGAACCATGTTTCTGTGAATAACTCCTGAACCGTAAGTCCTAGACGCTCGCTCTTGGCTGCATTCGATTCAGCTCGTGGCAGCCAGTCTAAAAAACACTATCTTGGACTTCTCTGCATGTTTCCCAGGCGAGCAATTGGCAGCATGTTCAGAACCATGTTTCTGTGAATAACTCCTGAACCGTAAGTCCTAGACGCTCGCTCTTGGCTGCATTCGATTCAGCTCGTGGCAGCCAGTCTAAAAAACACTATCTTGGACTTCTCTGCATGTTTCCCAGGCGAGAAATTGGCAGCATGTTCAGAACCATGTTTCTGTGAATAACTCCTGAACCGTAAGTCCTAGACGCTCGATCTTGGCGGCATTCGTCTCAGCGCCTGGCAATTAGTATAGGAGCACTGTGTTTGACTTCTCTGGATGTTTCCCAGGCGAGTTATTGACAAGTAAATCCTAGACGCTCGATCTTGGTTATTTTCGCTTTCGCGGCTGGCAGTAAAAGAACCATGTTTCTGTGAATAACTCCTGAACCGTAAGTCCTAGACGCTCGCTCTTGGCTGCATTCGATTCAGCTCGTGGCAGCCAGTCTAAAAAACACTATCTTGGACTTCTCTGCATGTTTCCCAGACGAGAAATTGGCAGCATGTTCAGAACCATGTTTCTGTGAATAACTCCTGAACCGTAAGTCCTAGACGCTCGATCTTGGCGGCATTCGTCTCAGCGCCTGGCAATTAGTATAGGAGCACTGTGTTTGACTTCTCTGGATGTTTCCCAGGCGAGTTATTGACAAGTAAATCCTAGACGCTCGATCTTGGTTATTTTCGCTTTCGCGGCTGGCAGTAAAAGAACCATGTTTCTGTGAATAACTCCTGAACCGTAAGTCCTAGACGCTCGCTCTTGGCTGCATTCGATTCAGCTCGTGGCAGCCAGTCTAAAAAACACTATCTTGGACTTCTCTGCATGTTTCCCAGGCGAGCAATTGGCAGCATGTTCAGAACCATGTTTCTGTGAATAACTCCTGAACCGTAAGTCCTAGACGCTCGCTCTTGGCTGCATTCGATTCAGCTCGTGGCAGCCAGTCTAAAAAACACTATCTTGGACTTCTCTGCATGTTTCCCAGGCGAGCAATTGGCAGCATGTTCAGAACCATGTTTCTGTGAATAACTCCTGAACCGTAAGTCCTAGACGCTCGCTCTTGGCTGCATTCGATTCAGCTCGTGGCAGCCAGTCTAAAAAACACTATCTTGGACTTCTCTGCATGTTTCCCAGGCGAGAAATTGGCAGCATGTTCAGAACCATGTTTCTGTGAATAACTCCTGAACCGTAAGTCCTAGACGCTCGCTCTTGGCTGCATTCGATTCAGCTCGTGGCAGCCAGTCTAAAAAACACTATCTTGGACTTCTCTGCATGTTTCCCAGGCGAGAAATTGGCAGCATGTTCAGAACCATGTTTCTGTGAATAACTCCTGAACCGTAAGTCCTAGACGCTCGCTCTTGGCTGCATTCGATTCAGCTCGTGGCAGCCAGTCTAAAAAACACTATCTCGGACTTCTCTGCATGTTTCCCAGGCGAGCAATTGGCAGCATGTTCAGAACCATGTTTCTGTGAATAACTCCTGAACCGTAAGTCCTAGACGCTCGCTCTTGGCTGCATTCGATTCAGCTCGTGGCAGCCAGTCTAAAAAACACTATCTTGGACTTCTCTGCATGTTTCCCAGGCGAGAAATTGGCAGCATGTTCAGAACCATGTTTCTGTGAATAACTCCTGAACCGTAAGTCCTAGACGCTCGATCTTGGCGGCATTCGTCTCAGCGCCTGGCAATTAGTATAGGAGCACTGTGTTTGACTTCTCTGGATGTTTTCCAGGCGAGTTATTGACAAGTAAATCCTAGACGCTCGATCTTGGTTATTTTCGCTTTCGCGGCTGGCAGTAAAAGAACCATGTTTCTGTGAATAACTTTTGAACCGTAAGTCACAGACGCTCGCTCTTGGCTGCATTCGATTCAGCTCGTGGCAGCCAGTCTAAAAAACACTATCTTGGACTTCTCTGCATGTTTCCCAGGCGAGAAATTGGCAGCATGTTCAGAACCATGTTTCTGTGAATAACTCCTGAACCGTAAGTCCTAGACGCTCGCTCTTGGCTGCATTCGATTCAGCTCGTGGCAGCCAGTCTAAAAAACACTATCTTGGACTTCTCTGCATGTTTCCCAGGCGAGAAATTGGCAGCATGTTCAGAACCATGTTTCTGTGAATAACTCCTGAACCGTAAGTCCTAGACGCTCGCTCTTGGCTGCATTCGATTCAGCTCGTGGCAGCCAGTCTAAAAAACACTATCTCGGACTTCTCTGCATGTTTCCCAGGCGAGCAATTGGCAGCATGTTCAGAACCATGTTTCTGTGAATAACTCCTGAACCGTAAGTCCTAGACGCTCGCTCTTGGCTGCATTCGATTCAGCTCGTGGCAGCCAGTCTAAAAAACACTATCTTGGACTTCTCTGCATGTTTCCCAGGCGAGAAATTGGCAGCATGTTCAGAACCATGTTTCTGTGAATAACTCCTGAACCGTAAGTCCTAGACGCTCGATCTTGGCGGCATTCGTCTCAGCGCCTGGCAATTAGTATAGGAGCACTGTGTTTGACTTCTCTGGATGTTTCCCAGGCGAGTTATTGACAAGTAAATCCTAGACGCTCGATCTTGGTTATTTTCGCTTTCGCGGCTGGCAGTAAAAGAACCATGTTTCTGTGAATAACTCCTGAACCGTAAGTCCTAGACGCTCGCTCTTGGCTGCATTCGATTCAGCTCGTGGCAGCCAGTCTAAAAAACACTATCTTGGACTTCTCTGCATGTTTCCCAGGCGAGCAATTGGCAGCATGTTCAGAACCATGTTTCTGTGAATAACTCCTGAACCGTAAGTCCTAGACGCTCGCTCTTGGCTGCATTCGATTCAGCTCGTGGCAGCCAGTCTAAAAAACACTATCTTGGACTTCTCTGCATGTTTCCCAGGCGAGAAATTGGCAGCATGTTCAGAACCATGTTTCTGTGAATAAATCCTGAACCGTAAGTCCTAGACGCTCGATCTTGGCGGCATTCGTCTCAGCGCCTGGCAATTAGTATAGGAGCACTGTGTTTGACTTCTCTGGATGTTTCCCAGGCGAGTTATTGACAAGTAAATCCTAGACGCTCGATCTTGGTTATTTTCGCTTTCGCGGCTGGCAGTAAAAGAACCATGTTTCTGTGAATAACTCCTGAACCGTAAGTCCTAGACGCTCACTCTTGGCTGCATTCGATTCAGCTCGTGGCAGCCAGTCTAAAAAACACTATCTTGGACTTCTCTGCATGTTTCCCAGGCGAGAAATTGGCAGCATGTTCAGAACCATGTTTCTGTGAATAACTCCTGAACCGTAAGTCCTAGACGCTCGATCTTGGCGGCATTCGTCTCAGCGCCTGGCAATTAGTATAGGAGCACTGTGTTTGACTTCTCTGGATGTTTCCCAGGCGAGTTATTGACAAGTAAATCCTAGACGCTCGATCTTGGTTATTTTCGCTTTCGCGGCTGGCAGTAAAAGAACCATGTTTCTGTGAATAACTCCTGAACCGTAAGTCCTAGACGCTCGCTCTTGGCTGCATTCGATTCAGCTCGTGGCAGCCAGTCTAAAAAACACTATCTTGGACTTCTCTGCATGTTTCCCAGGCGAGCAATTGGCAGCATGTTCAGAACCATGTTTCTGTGAATAACTCCTGAACCGTAAGTCCTAGACGCTCGCTCTTGGCTGCATTCGATTCAGCTCGTGGCAGCCAGTCTAAAAAACACTATCTTGGACTTCTCTGCATGTTTCCCAGGCGAGAAATTGGCAGCATGTTCAGAACCATGTTTCTGTGAATAACTCCTGAACCGTAAGTCCTAGACGCTCGCTCTTGGCTGCATTCGATTCAGCTCGTGGCAGCCAGTCTAAAAAACACTATCTTGGACTTCTCTGCATGTTTCCCAGGCGAGCAATTGGCAGCATGTTCAGAACCATGTTTCTGTGAATAACTCCTGAACCGTAAGTCCTAGACGCTCGCTCTTGGCTGCATTCGATTCAGCTCGTGGCAGCCAGTCTAAAAAACACTATCTTGGACTTCTCTGCATGTTTCCCAGGCGAGAAATTGGCAGCATGTTCAGAACCATGTTTCTGTGAATAACTCCTGAACCGTAAGTCCTAGACGCTCGATCTTGGCGGCATTCGTCTCAGCGCCTGGCAATTAGTATAGGAGCACTGTGTTTGACTTCTCTGGATGTTTCCCAGGCGAGTTATTGACAAGTAAATCCTAGACGCTCGATCTTGGTTATTTTCGCTTTCGCGGCTGGCAGTAAAAGAACCATGTTTCTGTGAATAACTCCTGAACCGTAAGTCCTAGACGCTCGCTCTTGGCTGCATTCGATTCAGCTCGTGGCAGCCAGTCTAAAAAACACTATCTTGGACTTCTCTGCATGTTTCCCAGGCGAGCAATTGGCAGCATGTTCAGAACCATGTTTCTGTGAATAACTCCTGAACCGTAAGTCCTAGACGCTCGCTCTTGGCTGCATTCGATTCAGCTCGTGGCAGCCAGTCTAAAAAACACTATCTTGGACTTCTCTGCATGTTTCCCAGGCGAGAAATTGGCAGCATGTTCAGAACCATGTTTCTGTGAATAACTCCTGAACCGTAAGTCCTAGACGCTCGCTCTTGGCTGCATTCGATTCAGCTCGTGGCAGCCAGTCTAAAAAACACTATCTTGGACTTCTCTGCATGTTTCCCAGGCGAGCAATTGGCAGCATGTTCAGAACCATGTTTCTGTGAATAACTCCTGAACCGTAAGTCCTAGACGCTCGCTCTTGGCTGCATTCGATTCAGCTCGTGGCAGCCAGTCTAAAAAACACTATCTTGGACTTCTCTGCATGTTTCCCAGGCGAGAAATTGGCAGCATGTTCAGAACCATGTTTCTGTGAATAACTCCTGAACCGTAAGTCCTAGACGCTCGATCTTGGCGGCATTCGTCTCAGCGCCTGGCAATTAGTATAGGAGCACTGTGTTTGACTTCTCTGGATGTTTCCCAGGCGAGTTATTGACAAGTAAATCCTAGACGCTCGATCTTGGTTATTTTCGCTTTCGCGGCTGGCAGTAAAAGAACCATGTTTCTGTGAATAACTCCTGAACCGTAAGTCCTAGACGCTCGCTCTTTGCTGCATTCGATTCAGCTCGTGACAGCCAGTCTAAAAAACACTATCTTGGACTTCTCTGCATGTTTCCCAGACGAGAAATTGGCAGCATGTTCAGAACCATGTTTCTGTGAATAACTCCTGAACCGTAAGTCCTAGACGCTCGATCTTGGCGGCATTCGTCTCAGCGCCTGGCAATTAGTATAGGAGCACTGTGTTTGACTTCTCTGGATGTTTCCCAGGCGAGTTATTGACAAGTAAATCCTAGACGCTCGATCTTGGTTATTTTCGCTTTCGCGGCTGGCAGTAAAAGAACCATGTTTCTGTGAATAACTCCTGAACCGTAAGTCCTAGACGCTCGCTCTTGGCTGCATTCGATTCAGCTCGTGGCAGCCAGTCTAAAAAACACTATCTTGGACTTCTCTGCATGTTTCCCAGGCGAGCAATTGGCAGCATGTTCAGAACCATGTTTCTGTGAATAACTCCTGAACCGTAAGTCCTAGACGCTCGCTCTTGGCTGCATTCGATTCAGCTCGTGGCAGCCAGTCTAAAAAACACTATCTTGGACTTCTCTGCATGTTTCCCAGGCGAGAAATTGGCAGCATGTTCAGAACCATGTTTCTGTGAATAACTCCTGAACCGTAAGTCCTAGACGCTCGCTCTTGGCTGCATTCGATTCAGCTCGTGGCAGCCAGTCTAAAAAACACTATCTTGGACTTCTCTGCATGTTTCCCAGGCGAGAAATTGGCAGCATGTTCAGAACCATGTTTCTGTGAATAACTCCTGAACCGTAAGTCCTAGACGCTCGCTCTTGGCTGCATTCGATTCAGCTCGTGGCAGCCAGTCTAAAAAACACTATCTCGGACTTCTCTGCATGTTTCCCAGGCGAGCAATTGGCAGCATGTTCAGAACCATGTTTCTGTGAATAACTCCTGAACCGTAAGTCCTAGACGCTCGCTCTTGGCTGCATTCGATTCAGCTCGTGGCAGCCAGTCTAAAAAACACTATCTTGGACTTCTCTGCATGTTTCCCAGGCGAGAAATTGGCAGCATGTTCAGAACCATGTTTCTGTGAATAACTCCTGAACCGTAAGTCCTAGACGCTCGATCTTGGCGGCATTCGTCTCAGCGCCTGGCAATTAGTATAGGAGCACTGTGTTTGACTTCTCTGGATGTTTTCCAGGCGAGTTATTGACAAGTAAATCCTAGACGCTCGATCTTGGTTATTTTCGCTTTCGCGGCTGGCAGTAAAAGAACCATGTTTCTGTGAATAACTTTTGAACCGTAAGTCACAGACGCTCGCTCTTGGCTGCATTCGATTCAGCTCGTGGCAGCCAGTCTAAAAAACACTATCTTGGACTTCTCTGCATGTTTCCCAGGCGAGAAATTGGCAGCATGTTCAGAACCATGTTTCTGTGAATAACTCCTGAACCGTAAGTCCTAGACGCTCGCTCTTGGCTGCATTCGATTCAGCTCGTGGCAGCCAGTCTAAAAAACACTATCTTGGACTTCTCTGCATGTTTCCCAGGCGAGAAATTGGCAGCATGTTCAGAACCATGTTTCTGTGAATAACTCCTGAACCGTAAGTCCTAGACGCTCGCTCTTGGCTGCATTCGATTCAGCTCGTGGCAGCCAGTCTAAAAAACACTATCTCGGACTTCTCTGCATGTTTCCCAGGCGAGCAATTGGCAGCATGTTCAGAACCATGTTTCTGTGAATAACTCCTGAACCGTAAGTCCTAGACGCTCGCTCTTGGCTGCATTCGATTCAGCTCGTGGCAGCCAGTCTAAAAAACACTATCTTGGACTTCTCTGCATGTTTCCCAGGCGAGAAATTGGCAGCATGTTCAGAACCATGTTTCTGTGAATAACTCCTGAACCGTAAGTCCTAGACGCTCGATCTTGGCGGCATTCGTCTCAGCGCCTGGCAATTAGTATAGGAGCACTGTGTTTGACTTCTCTGGATGTTTCCCAGGCGAGTTATTGACAAGTAAATCCTAGACGCTCGATCTTGGTTATTTTCGCTTTCGCGGCTGGCAGTAAAAGAACCATGTTTCTGTGAATAACTCCTGAACCGTAAGTCCTAGACGCTCGCTCTTGGCTGCATTCGATTCAGCTCGTGGCAGCCAGTCTAAAAAACACTATCTTGGACTTCTCTGCATGTTTCCCAGGCGAGCAATTGGCAGCATGTTCAGAACCATGTTTCTGTGAATAACTCCTGAACCGTAAGTCCTAGACGCTCGCTCTTGGCTGCATTCGATTCAGCTCGTGGCAGCCAGTCTAAAAAACACTATCTTGGACTTCTCTGCATGTTTCCCAGGCGAGAAATTGGCAGCATGTTCAGAACCATGTTTCTGTGAATAAATCCTGAACCGTAAGTCCTAGACGCTCGATCTTGGCGGCATTCGTCTCAGCGCCTGGCAATTAGTATAGGAGCACTGTGTTTGACTTCTCTGGATGTTTCCCAGGCGAGTTATTGACAAGTAAATCCTAGACGCTCGATCTTGGTTATTTTCGCTTTCGCGGCTGGCAGTAAAAGAACCATGTTTCTGTGAATAACTCCTGAACCGTAAGTCCTAGACGCTCGCTCTTGGCTGCATTCGATTCAGCTCGTGGCAGCCAGTCTAAAAAACACTATCTTGGACTTCTCTGCATGTTTCCCAGGCGAGAAATTGGCAGCATGTTCAGAACCATGTTTCTGTGAATAACTCCTGAACCGTAAGTCCTAGACGCTCGATCTTGGCGGCATTCGTCTCAGCGCCTGGCAATTAGTATAGGAGCACTGTGTTTGACTTCTCTGGATGTTTCCCAGGCGAGTTATTGACAAGTAAATCCTAGACGCTCGATCTTGGTTATTTTCGCTTTCGCGGCTGGCAGTAAAAGAACCATGTTTCTGTGAATAACTCCTGAACCGTAAGTCCTAGACGCTCGCTCTTGGCTGCATTCGATTCAGCTCGTGGCAGCCAGTCTAAAAAACACTATCTTGGACTTCTCTGCATGTTTCCCAGGCGAGCAATTGGCAGCATGTTCAGAACCATGTTTCTGTGAATAACTCCTGAACCGTAAGTCCTAGACGCTCGCTCTTGGCTGCATTCGATTCAGCTCGTGGCAGCCAGTCTAAAAAACACTATCTTGGACTTCTCTGCATGTTTCCCAGGCGAGAAATTGGCAGCATGTTCAGAACCATGTTTCTGTGAATAACTCCTGAACCGTAAGTCCTAGACGCTCGCTCTTGGCTGCATTCGATTCAGCTCGTGGCAGCCAGTCTAAAAAACACTATCTTGGACTTCTCTGCATGTTTCCCAGGCGAGCAATTGGCAGCATGTTCAGAACCATGTTTCTGTGAATAACTCCTGAACCGTAAGTCCTAGACGCTCGCTCTTGGCTGCATTCGATTCAGCTCGTGGCAGCCAGTCTAAAAAACACTATCTTGGACTTCTCTGCATGTTTCCCAGGCGAGAAATTGGCAGCATGTTCAGAACCATGTTTCTGTGAATAACTCCTGAACCGTAAGTCCTAGACGCTCGATCTTGGCGGCATTCGTCTCAGCGCCTGGCAATTAGTATAGGAGCACTGTGTTTGACTTCTCTGGATGTTTCCCAGGCGAGTTATTGACAAGTAAATCCTAGACGCTCGATCTTGGTTATTTTCGCTTTCGCGGCTGGCAGTAAAAGAACCATGTTTCTGTGAATAACTCCTGAACCGTAAGTCCTAGACGCTCGCTCTTGGCTGCATTCGATTCAGCTCGTGGCAGCCAGTCTAAAAAACACTATCTTGGACTTCTCTGCATGTTTCCCAGGCGAGCAATTGGCAGCATGTTCAGAACCATGTTTCTGTGAATAACTCCTGAACCGTAAGTCCTAGACGCTCGCTCTTGGCTGCATTCGATTCAGCTCGTGGCAGCCAGTCTAAAAAACACTATCTTGGACTTCTCTGCATGTTTCCCAGGCGAGAAATTGGCAGCATGTTCAGAACCATGTTTCTGTGAATAACTCCTGAACCGTAAGTCCTAGACGCTCGCTCTTGGCTGCATTCGATTCAGCTCGTGGCAGCCAGTCTAAAAAACACTATCTTGGACTTCTCTGCATGTTTCCCAGGCGAGCAATTGGCAGCATGTTCAGAACCATGTTTCTGTGAATAACTCCTGAACCGTAAGTCCTAGACGCTCGCTCTTGGCTGCATTCGATTCAGCTCGTGGCAGCCAGTCTAAAAAACACTATCTTGGACTTCTCTGCATGTTTCCCAGGCGAGAAATTGGCAGCATGTTCAGAACCATGTTTCTGTGAATAACTCCTGAACCGTAAGTCCTAGACGCTCGATCTTGGCGGCATTCGTCTCAGCGCCTGGCAATTAGTATAGGAGCACTGTGTTTGACTTCTCTGGATGTTTCCCAGGCGAGTTATTGACAAGTAAATCCTAGACGCTCGATCTTGGTTATTTTCGCTTTCGCGGCTGGCAGTAAAAGAACCATGTTTCTGTGAATAACTCCTGAACCGTAAGTCCTAGACGCTCGCTCTTTGCTGCATTCGATTCAGCTCGTGGCAGCCAGTCTAAAAAACACTATCTTGGACTTCTCTGCATGTTTCCCAGACGAGAAATTGGCAGCATGTTCAGAACCATGTTTCTGTGAATAACTCCTGAACCGTAAGTCCTAGACGCTCGATCTTGGCGGCATTCGTCTCAGCGCCTGGCAATTAGTATAGGAGCACTGTGTTTGACTTCTCTGGATGTTTCCCAGGCGAGTTATTGACAAGTAAATCCTAGACGCTCGATCTTGGTTATTTTCGCTTTCGCGGCTGGCAGTAAAAGAACCATGTTTCTGTGAATAACTCCTGAACCGTAAGTCCTAGACGCTCGCTCTTGGCTGCATTCGATTCAGCTCGTGGCAGCCAGTCTAAAAAACACTATCTTGGACTTCTCTGCATGTTTCCCAGGCGAGCAATTGGCAGCATGTTCAGAACCATGTTTCTGTGAATAACTCCTGAACCGTAAGTCCTAGACGCTCGCTCTTGGCTGCATTCGATTCAGCTCGTGGCAGCCAGTCTAAAAAACACTATCTTGGACTTCTCTGCATGTTTCCCAGGCGAGCAATTGGCAGCATGTTCAGAACCATGTTTCTGTGAATAACTCCTGAACCGTAAGTCCTAGACGCTCGCTCTTGGCTGCATTCGATTCAGCTCGTGGCAGCCAGTCTAAAAAACACTATCTTGGACTTCTCTGCATGTTTCCCAGGCGAGAAATTGGCAGCATGTTCAGAACCATGTTTCTGTGAATAACTCCTGAACCGTAAGTCCTAGACGCTCGCTCTTGGCTGCATTCGATTCAGCTCGTGGCAGCCAGTCTAAAAAACACTATCTTGGACTTCTCTGCATGTTTCCCAGGCGAGAAATTGGCAGCATGTTCAGAACCATGTTTCTGTGAATAACTCCTGAACCGTAAGTCCTAGACGCTCGCTCTTGGCTGCATTCGATTCAGCTCGTGGCAGCCAGTCTAAAAAACACTATCTCGGACTTCTCTGCATGTTTCCCAGGCGAGCAATTGGCAGCATGTTCAGAACCATGTTTCTGTGAATAACTCCTGAACCGTAAGTCCTAGACGCTCGCTCTTGGCTGCATTCGATTCAGCTCGTGGCAGCCAGTCTAAAAAACACTATCTTGGACTTCTCTGCATGTTTCCCAGGCGAGAAATTGGCAGCATGTTCAGAACCATGTTTCTGTGAATAACTCCTGAACCGTAAGTCCTAGACGCTCGATCTTGGCGGCATTCGTCTCAGCGCCTGGCAATTAGTATAGGAGCACTGTGTTTGACTTCTCTGGATGTTTTCCAGGCGAGTTATTGACAAGTAAATCCTAGACGCTTGATCTTGGTTATTTTCGCTTTCGCGGCTGGCAGTAAAAGAACCATGTTTCTGTGAATAACTCCTGAACCGTAAGTCCTAGACGCTCGCTCTTGGCTGCATTCGATTCAGCTCGTGGCAGCCAGTCTAAAAAACACTATCTTGGACTTCTCTGCATGTTTCCCAGGCGAGAAATTGGCAGCATGTTCAGAACCATGTTTCTGTGAATAACTCCTGAACCGTAAGTCCTAGACGCTCGATCTTGGCGGCATTCGTCTCAGCGCCTGGCAATTAGTATAGGAGCACTGTGTTTGACTTCTCTGGATGTTTCCCAGGCGAGTTATTGACAAGTAAATCCTAGACGCTCGATCTTGGTTATTTTCGCTTTCGCGGCTGGCAGTAAAAGAACCATGTTTCTGTGAATAACTCCTGAACCGTAAGTCCTAGACGCTCGCTCTTGGCTGCATTCGATTCAGCTCGTGGCAGCCAGTCTAAAAAACACTATCTTGGACTTCTCTGCATGTTTCCCAGGCGAGCAATTGGCAGCATGTTCAGAACCATGTTTCTGTGAATAACTCCTGAACCGTAAGTCCTAGACGCTCGCTCTTGGCTGCATTCGATTCAGCTCGTGGCAGCCAGTCTAAAAAACACTATCTTGGACTTCTCTGCATGTTTCCCAGGCGAGAAATTGGCAGCATGTTCAGAACCATGTTTCTGTGAATAACTCCTGAACCGTAAGTCCTAGACGCTCGATCTTGGCGGCATTCGTCTCAGCGCCTGGCAATTAGTATAGGAGCACTGTGTTTGACTTCTCTGGATGTTTCCCAGGCGAGTTATTGACAAGTAAATCCTAGACGCTCGATCTTGGTTATTTTCGCTTTCGCGGCTGGCAGTAAAAGAACCATGTTTCTGTGAATAACTCCTGAACCGTAAGTCCTAGACGCTCGCTCTTGGCTGCATTCGATTCAGCTCGTGGCAGCCAGTCTAAAAAACACTATCTTGGACTTCTCTGCATGTTTCCCAGGCGAGCAATTGGCAGCATGTTCAGAACCATGTTTCTGTGAATAACTCCTGAACCGTAAGTCCTAGACGCTCGCTCTTGGCTGCATTCGATTCAGCTCGTGGCAGCCAGTCTAAAAAACACTATCTTGGACTTCTCTGCATGTTTCCCAGGCGAGCAATTGGCAGCATGTTCAGAACCATGTTTCTGTGAATAACTCCTGAACCGTAAGTCACAGACGCTCGCTCTTGGCTGCATTCGATTCAGCTCGTGGCAGCCAGTCTAAAAAACACTATCTTGGACTTCTCTGCATGTTCCTAAGGCAAATGTTTCTAAAGCTAATTCTTGAACCGTAAGTCCTAGACGCTCGATCTTGGCGGCATTCGTCTCAGCGCCTGGCAATTAGTATAGGAGCACTGTGTTTGACTTCTCTGGATGTTTCCCAGGCGAGTTATTGACAAGTAAATCCTAGACGCTCGATCTTGGTTATTTTCGCTTTCGCGGCTGGCAGTAAAAGAACCATGTTTCTGTGAATAACTCCTGAACCGTAAGTCCTAGACGCTCGCTCTTGGCTGCATTCGATTCAGCTCGTGGCAGCCAGTCTAAAAAAACACTATCTTGGACTTCTCTGCATGTTTCCCAGGCGAGCAATTGGCAGCATGTTCAGAACCATGTTTCTGTGAATAACTCCTGAACCGTAAGTCCTAGACGCTCGCTCTTGGCTGCATTCGATTCAGCTCGTGGCAGCCAGTCTAAAAAACACTATCTTGGACTTCTCTGCATGTTCCTAAGGCAAATGTTTCTAAAGCTAATTCTTGAACCGTAAGTCCTAGACGCTCGATCTTGGCGGCATTCGTCTCAGCGCCTGGCAATTAGTATAGGAGCACTGTGTTTGACTTCTCTGGATGTTTCCCAGGCGAGTTATTGACAAGTAAACCCTAGACGCTCGATCTTGGTTATTTTCGCTTTCGCGGCTGGCAGTAAAAGAACCATGTTTCTGTGAATAACTCCTGAACCGTAAGTCCTAGACGCTCGCTCTTGGCTGCATTCGATTCAGCTCGTGGCAGCCAGTCTAAAAAACACTATCTTGGACTTCTCTGCATGTTTCCCAGGCGAGAAATTGGCAGCATGTTCAGAACCATGTTTCTGTGAATAACTCCTGAACCGTAAGTCCTAGACGCTCGATCTTGGCGGCATTCGTCTCAGCGCCTGGCAATTAGTATAGGAGCACTGTGTTTGACTTCTCTGGATGTTTCCCAGGCGAGTTATTGACAAGTAAATCCTAGACGCTCGATCTTGGTTATTTTCGCTTTCGCGGCTGGCAGTAAAAGAACCATGTTTCTGTGAATAACTCCTGAACCGTAAGTCCTAGACGCTCGCTCTTGGCTGCATTCGATTCAGCTCGTGGCAGCCAGTCTAAAAAACACTATCTTGGACTTCTCTGCATGTTTCCCAGGCGAGCAATTGGCAGCATGTTCAGAACCATGTTTCTGTGAATAACTCCTGAACCGTAAGTCACAGACGCTCGCTCTTGGCTGCATTCGATTCAGCTCGTGGCAGCCAGTCTAAAAAACACTATCTTGGACTTCTCTGCATGTTCCTAAGGCAAATGTTTCTAAAGCTAATTCTTGAACCGTAAGTCCTAGACGCTCGATCTTGGCGGCATTCGTCTCAGCGCCTGGCAATTAGTATAGGAGCACTGTGTTTGACTTCTCTGGATGTTTCCCAGGCGAGTTATTGACAAGTAAATCCTAGACGCTCGATCTTGGTTATTTTCGCTTTCGCGGCTGGCAGTAAAAGAACCATGTTTCTGTGAATAACTCCTGAACCGTAAGTCCTAGACGCTCGCTCTTGGCTGCATTCGATTCAGCTCGTGGCAGCCAGTCTAAAAAACACTATCTTGGACTTCTCTGCATGTTTCCCAGGCGAGAAATTGGCAGCATGTTCAGAACCATGTTTCTGTGAATAACTCCTGAACCGTAAGTCCTAGACGCTCGATCTTGGCGGCATTCGTCTCAGCGCCTGGCAATTAGTATAGGAGCACTGTGTTTGACTTCTCTGGATGTTTCCCAGGCGAGTTATTGACAAGTAAATCCTAGACGCTCGATCTTGGTTATTTTCGCTTTCGCGGCTGGCAGTAAAAGAACCATGTTTCTGTGAATAACTCCTGAACCGTAAGTCCTAGACGCTCGCTCTTGGCTGCATTCGATTCAGCTCGTGGCAGCCAGTCTAAAAAACACTATCTTGGACTTCTCTGCATGTTTCCCAGGCGAGCAATTGGCAGCATGTTCAGAACCATGTTTCTGTGAATAACTCCTGAACCGTAAGTCCTAGACGCTCGCTCTTGGCTGCATTCGATTCAGCTCGTGGCAGCCAGTCTAAAAAACACTATCTTGGACTTCTCTGCATGTTTCCCAGGCGAGAAATTGGCAGCATGTTCAGAACCATGTTTCTGTGAATAACTCCTGAACCGTAAGTCCTAGACGCTCGATCTTGGCGGCATTCGTCTCAGCGCCTGGCAATTAGTATAGGAGCACTGTGTTTGACTTCTCTGGATGTTTCCCAGGCGAGTTATTGACAAGTAAATCCTAGACGCTCGATCTTGGTTATTTTCGCTTTCGCGGCTGGCAGTAAAAGAACCATGTTTCTGTGAATAACTCCTGAACCGTAAGTCCTAGACGCTCGCTCTTGGCTGCATTCGATTCAGCTCGTGGCAGCCAGTCTAAAAAACACTATCTTGGACTTCTCTGCATGTTTCCCAGGCGAGCAATTGGCAGCATGTTCAGAACCATGTTTCTGTGAATAACTCCTGAACCGTAAGTCCTAGACGCTCGCTCTTGGCTGCATTCGATTCAGCTCGTGGCAGCCAGTCTAAAAAACACTATCTTGGACTTCTCTGCATGTTCCTAAGGCAAATGTTTCTAAAGCTAATTCTTGAACCGTAAGTCCTAGACGCTCGATCTTGGCGGCATTCGTCTCAGCGCCTGGCAATTAGTATAGGAGCACTGTGTTTGACTTCTCTGGATGTTTCCCAGGCGAGTTATTGACAAGTAAACCCTAGACGCTCGATCTTGGTTATTTTCGCTTTCGCGGCTGGCAGTAAAAGAACCATGTTTCTGTGAATAACTCCTGAACCGTAAGTCCTAGACGCTCGCTCTTGGCTGCATTCGATTCAGCTCGTGGCAGCCAGTCTAAAAAACACTATCTTGGACTTCTCTGCATGTTTCCCAGGCGAGAAATTGGCAGCATGTTCAGAACCATGTTTCTGTGAATAACTCCTGAACCGTAAGTCCTAGACGCTCGATCTTGGCGGCATTCGTCTCAGCGCCTGGCAATTAGTATAGGAGCACTGTGTTTGACTTCTCTGGATGTTTCCCAGGCGAGTTATTGACAAGTAAATCCTAGACGCTCGATCTTGGTTATTTTCGCTTTCGCGGCTGGCAGTAAAAGAACCATGTTTCTGTGAATAACTCCTGAACCGTAAGTCCTAGACGCTCGCTCTTGGCTGCATTCGATTCAGCTCGTGGCAGCCAGTCTAAAAAACACTATCTTGGACTTCTCTGCATGTTTCCCAGGCGAGCAATTGGCAGCATGTTCAGAACCATGTTTCTGTGAATAACTCCTGAACCGTAAGTCCTAGACGCTCGCTCTTGGCTGCATTCGATTCAGCTCGTGGCAGCCAGTCTAAAAAACACTATCTTGGACTTCTCTGCATGTTTCCCAGGCGAGAAATTGGCAGCATGTTCAGAACCATGTTTCTGTGAATAACTCCTGAACCGTAAGTCCTAGACGCTCGCTCTTGGCTGCATTCGATTCAGCTCGTGGCAGCCAGTCTAAAAAACACTATCTCGGACTTCTCTGCATGTTTCCCAGGCGAGCAATTGGCAGCATGTTCAGAACCATGTTTCTGTGAATAACTCCTGAACCGTAAGTCCTAGACGCTCGCTCTTGGCTGCATTCGATTCAGCTCGTGGCAGCCAGTCTAAAAAACACTATCTTGGACTTCTCTGCATGTTTCCCAGGCGAGAAATTGGCAGCATGTTCAGAACCATGTTTCTGTGAATAACTCCTGAACCGTAAGTCCTAGACGCTCGATCTTGGCGGCATTCGTCTCAGCGCCTGGCAATTAGTATAGGAGCACTGTGTTTGACTTCTCTGGATGTTTCCCAGGCGAGTTATTGACAAGTAAATCCTAGACGCTCGATCTTGGTTATTTTCGCTTTCGCGGCTGGCAGTAAAAGAACCATGTTTCTGTGAATAACTCCTGAACCGTAAGTCCTAGACGCTCGCTCTTGGCTGCATTCGATTCAGCTCGTGGCAGCCAGTCTAAAAAACACTATCTTGGACTTCTCTGCATGTTTCCCAGGCGAGCAATTGGCAGCATGTTCAGAACCATGTTTCTGTGAATAACTCCTGAACCGTAAGTCCTAGACGCTCGCTCTTGGCTGCATTCGATTCAGCTCGTGGCAGCCAGTCTAAAAAACACTATCTTGGACTTCTCTGCATGTTTCCCAGGCGAGCAATTGGCAGCATGTTCAGAACCATGTTTCTGTGAATAACTCCTGAACCGTAAGTCACAGACGCTCGCTCTTGGCTGCATTCGATTCAGCTCGTGGCAGCCAGTCTAAAAAACACTATCTTGGACTTCTCTGCATGTTCCTAAGGCAAATGTTTCTAAAGCTAATTCTTGAACCGTAAGTCCTAGACGCTCGATCTTGGCGGCATTCGTCTCAGCGCCTGGCAATTAGTATAGGAGCACTGTGTTTGACTTCTCTGGATGTTTCCCAGGCGAGTTATTGACAAGTAAATCCTAGACGCTCGATCTTGGTTATTTTCGCTTTCGCGGCTGGCAGTAAAAGAACCATGTTTCTGTGAATAACTCCTGAACCGTAAGTCCTAGACGCTCGCTCTTGGCTGCATTCGATTCAGCTCGTGGCAGCCAGTCTAAAAAACACTATCTTGGACTTCTCTGCATGTTTCCCAGGCGAGCAATTGGCAGCATGTTCAGAACCATGTTTCTGTGAATAACTCCTGAACCGTAAGTCCTAGACGCTCGCTCTTGGCTGCATTCGATTCAGCTCGTGGCAGCCAGTCTAAAAAACACTATCTTGGACTTCTCTGCATGTTCCTAAGGCAAATGTTTCTAAAGCTAATTCTTGAACCGTAAGTCCTAGACGCTCGATCTTGGCGGCATTCGTCTCAGCGCCTGGCAATTAGTATAGGAGCACTGTGTTTGACTTCTCTGGATGTTTCCCAGGCGAGTTATTGACAAGTAAACCCTAGACGCTCGATCTTGGTTATTTTCGCTTTCGCGGCTGGCAGTAAAAGAACCATGTTTCTGTGAATAACTCCTGAACCGTAAGTCCTAGACGCTCGCTCTTGGCTGCATTCGATTCAGCTCGTGGCAGCCAGTCTAAAAAACACTATCTTGGACTTCTCTGCATGTTTCCCAGGCGAGAAATTGGCAGCATGTTCAGAACCATGTTTCTGTGAATAACTCCTGAACCGTAAGTCCTAGACGCTCGATCTTGGCGGCATTCGTCTCAGCGCCTGGCAATTAGTATAGGAGCACTGTGTTTGACTTCTCTGGATGTTTCCCAGGCGAGTTATTGACAAGTAAATCCTAGACGCTCGATCTTGGTTATTTTCGCTTTCGCGGCTGGCAGTAAAAGAACCATGTTTCTGTGAATAACTCCTGAACCGTAAGTCCTAGACGCTCGCTCTTGGCTGCATTCGATTCAGCTCGTGGCAGCCAGTCTAAAAAACACTATCTTGGACTTCTCTGCATGTTTCCCAGGCGAGCAATTGGCAGCATGTTCAGAACCATGTTTCTGTGAATAACTCCTGAACCGTAAGTCCTAGACGCTCGCTCTTGGCTGCATTCGATTCAGCTCGTGGCAGCCAGTCCTAAAAAACACTATCTTGGACTTCTCTGCATGTTTCCCAGGCGAGCAATTGGCAGCATGTTCAGAACCATGTTTCTGTGAATAACTCCTGAACCGTAAGTCACAGACGCTCGCTCTTGGCTGCATTCGATTCAGCTCGTGGCAGCCAGTCTAAAAAACACTATCTTGGACTTCTCTGCATGTTCCTAAGGCAAATGTTTCTAAAGCTAATTCTTGAACCGTAAGTCCTAGACGCTCGATCTTGGCGGCATTCGTCTCAGCGCCTGGCAATTAGTATAGGAGCACTGTGTTT